>NC_053023.1:97271280-97534946 GCF_003073215.2 Triticum urartu
CAAATGGTGTGTAGGTAATGAACTCCTTGCTCTTGTGCTTCAAATGATAGTCTCCCCAACACTCAACTCTCTCTCATAGGATTTGGATTTTGTGGAAAGAAGATTTGAGTGGAAAGCAACTTGGGGAAGGCTAGAGATCAAGATTCATATGGTAGGAATGGAATATCTTGGTCTCAACACATGAGTAGGTGGTTCTCTCTCAGAACATATGAGTTGGAATTGTGTATGTGTTCTGATGGCTCTCTCCACGAATGAAGAGGAGGTGGAGGGGTATATATAGCCTCCACACAAAATCCAACCGTTACACACAGTTTTCCAATCTCGGTGGGACCGAATCCACAAACTCGGTCGGACCAAAAATGTAAACCTAGTGACCGTTAGAGATTTTCGGTGGGACTGACATGCAACTCGGTAGGACCGATATGGTTAGGGTTTGGGCATAACGTAATCTCGGTGAGACCGATTACACAAACTCGGTGAGACCGAATTTGGTAATTAGCTAACCAGAGAGTTGGTCAGGCAAACTCGGTGGGACCGATTTGCTCTTTCGGTGAGACCGAAAAGTTACAAAAAGGAAACACTGAATTTACATTGCAATCTCGGTGGGACCGATTCGCTCTTTCGGTGAGACCGAAAAGTTACGAAAGGGAAACAGAGAGTTTGCAATCCCATCTCGGTGAGACCGAGATCCCTATCGGTAGAACCGAATTGCTAGGGTTTGGCAGTGGCTTATGACAAGTGAAACTCGGTGGCGCCGGATAGGAAGAATCGGTAGGACCGAGTTTGGCTTAGGGTTTAGGTCATATGTGGATATGGGAAAGTAGTTGAGGGTTTTGGAGCATATCACTAAGCACATGAAGCAAGAGGCTCATTAAGCAACACCTCATCCCTCCTTGATAGTATTGGCTTTTCCTAAAGACTCAATGTGATCTTGGATCACTAAAATATAAAATGAAGAGTCTTGAGCTTTTGAGCTTGAGCCAATCCCTTGTCCTTAGCATTTTGAGGGTTCCACTTTCACATCCATGCCATGCCAATCATTGAGCTTTCCTGAAATAATCATCTTGGAATAGCATTAGCTCAATGAGCTATATGTTGTTATGAATTACCAAAACCACCTAGGGATAGTTGCACTTTCAATCTCCCCCTTTTTGGTAATTGATGACAACATATAGATCAAAGCTTCGACAGATGATAATAAGCATGAAATATATCGTCGCTTTGAGAAGTATGTGAGAAGTAAGAGCTCCCCCTAAATTTGTGCATATTTAAAATTTGCTTTGGACTGCAAATGCACAAAGAGTTAGAGTCATGGGTTACTCTTCCATGTCACATACATCTTGGTGGAGCGCTTAAAATGATAAGAATGAAATACATGCACTCATCGCCAAGAATAGTGAATGATCACATAAGATAGATAAGATAATAGCATTAAGCAAGCATTAAGTGTAGCTTATGATCAAACACATGATCATCAATGTCTCACGAGCAATGACATAGTATCTCAAGCAAAGGCAAACAAAGTTCGAAAAAACACCAAATAAAGCAAGAGAGAAAAAAAGCAACACTTTCTCTCTCGAAGCCTATGATCTATACATTTTTCTCCCCCTTTGGCAACAAGTTACCAAAAAGTTCCTAGAAAATGCATAGTGCTAGATCGACGCTCAGGCTTGATCTTCTGGTGGTGGTGGAGTCCGGAGCACTCCAAGGACGAAGCCTTCTGTAGACGTGGTTGGAGTTGAGGCTGAAGTAGATCCTGGAGCTGGTGGAACTGAGGCTGTAGCTGGTGCAGAAGTGGTGGCTCTGGGGTCAGTAACTGGCACTGCAGACGACCTCGGACCTCGTGGCACTCTGGCAAAGGCATCAGTTGTAGTCCTGCCTCTCCTCTCCTGCATGTCATCCTGGAGCTGCTCCACTGCAGTCTGAATCTCTGTCACCTTGACATCCAAGTCATAGAACTTTTGTTCCATGATTCTCTCTAGGCTTTCCTGGTTCTGAGTTAGGGTGGCTAGTCCTTTCTCAATCCGCAGGGTGGATGCAATCAGGTAACCAAGCTGCTCTTGTTTGGTTTTCAAGAAATACTCAGATGCCTCCTCTTGAGTTGGCATCTTGGCAGCTTTCTCCTTCCTTGCCTTCTCCTTCTTTGCTTGTGCTTGTGCAGATGATGGTTCATTTTCAGTCATCACAACTTGATTATCTTCAAAATCTGGACGGATGGGCAGGTGTTCCTTGTCTAACAAGTATATGCCCGTGCCCATCTTGGAGTTAATGAGCTCCTGAATTTGTGGGGCATATCCACAACTCCTCTTCTGGTCTGCTGCTGTCCTCTTGATTGTCTCTACCATGAGACTCATCACCTTGAACTTCTCTGGCACATCAAAGATATGTAGCAAGTTGATTGCATGGCCTGTGATCATCTTGTGATCACCTGACTTGGGCAATAAGGTGTGCCTCAGTATCCAATTAATAGTTGGTAGCCCTGACAGAAGATAATGCATAGACCCAAACTTGAAAGTATCAAGTGCCTCGTTTGGAATTTCCTTGTACATATTGGACATAGAGTTGTGGTCCATCTTCTTCTTGGCATAGATATCCAAGTCATCTTCATTTTCCTCTGGGGCATTGATCAACTTAGCCCATTCTTCAACAGTAGATTGGTACCTCGTACCTTCAGACATCCATGTTATCCTACCATCTGGATAAAAATGTGCTGTGGAGTAGAACTGCATGATAAGCTCCTCGTTCCACTTTGTGAGCTTCTGCCCAACAAAATCTGTAGTCAACAGCAGTCCTCCTCCTTGAAGCATACAGGTCTGCTTCTCTCCACTTCCTGAGCCCTGAATCTCTCCCGAGCTTCATATCCTCAGCCACAGGATGAGCATCGTTGTGGTCTGGGATCTTGGGCTTGAGTTTTCTGAGAACTTGCTCTTCATCATCTTCTTCAACAACAGTCTCAGGCACTGGGGCCTTGTTCTTCTCAGTTGCAGGTATGCTCCTTGTATTTCTCTTTGGTGCAGACTTGGGCTTGGAGGCAGCTTTGGGTGCTTCTTTGGGCTTGGATGCAGCAGCCCCTGTCCTGATAGCATCACCCATAAGCTTAGGTGCCTTAGGTGTTGGTGCAGCAACCTCTTCTTCTTCCTCTTCTTCCATGATGGAAGCCTTTCCAAGCACTCTGGCTACGGTTTTCTTCACCCTTTCCTTCCTCTTCTTTCCTTCAGCAGCAACTGGCTCAGGAATCTGAGTTGAGGCTCTGGCCTTTGGCATAGGCTGCCTACCTGCTGGCCTTTTGATCTTTAACCCTGGCTTTGTGCCCTGTGCTGGCTCAACTCTCTTTGATGTGGCTTCCTCTTCTGCCACATAGTCTTCATCCTCAGAATCTGAAGTTCTCTTCTTTCTCTGTCTGGTGGCAGCTTTTGGCAAATTGCTAGGAGTACTTCTGCTGCCATCATCTGAAGAGCTGGAGGGACTAGTGCCCTCACTCATGTGCACTTGCTGCTCTGACATGTTCTGGCTGTCACTCTGATCTGACATGATGAACAAGCTGTCTGCTGACCCTGTGAATAGTTTATAGATGAGGTAGAATAGATGAGCATCACAAAATGCAGAGATTTTTGCAAAAGAATGATCCAAAAACTTAGTTTTAGTTTCCCACTGAAATCATCTCGGATCTACCGATTTTTAAACTCAGTGATACCGAAGCAGTTTTGGAACCTAAACTAGTGAACTCGGTTAGACCGAGTCACAGTTCGGTGGCACCGAGACTGCTAGGGTTTCACAAAGTTCCAAAATCGGTCACACCGATAAGCAATTCTCGGTTAGACCGAGTCTCACTTGTGCAATGGCATAAGCCAAATCGGTGGGACCGGGTCCGAGATGGTTTCGGCGGAAACCTAACCCTAAAATTTTCGAATCAAACCTATTCTATGAGTGCATTGACTGGATAGGAGTGTTTCAATCGTGGCAAGAATCATTAAGAACACAATGTGCTAGGAATCAGACGGGGAATAGCACTGTGATCGAGTCCATACCCTAGTTCGGCAGAGACTCGCTACGGCGGCAATGGCGGGGTAGAATTCTGTTGACGGCGATGGAGACCAGCGACTGGAGGCGGCTGGCGGCGAGGAGACGATCCGGAGACCAAGTTGGCAGAGCAGGCTATCGCGCGGGCGAAGGGGTTCGGAGAAATTTCCAAATTTTTTCCCGTGACTATATATAGCCCGACCCTGTCGGTGTGACCGAGTGGAACGACTCGGTGGCACCAAGATGCAAAACTGTATACAGTTGTTGCAACTCGGTGTGACTGAAAGGTTCAAATCGGTTGCACCAAGATCGAAAACCTAGATCAACTTAATGATCTCGGTAGGACCGAAAGTGGGGTATCAGTCAGACCGAGAATCATAAAGAGGTTTTGGAAGTTTAAGTCTATGACGAATCGGGGACTCCGAGCGCTCCTCACACAGAGTGGTTCGAATCTGACTTGATCAAATTTTGTGATGTAGCATGAATAGAGTTTGAGATGAGAAAAGCATAGATAGCTAGAGGAGGTTCTTAGGCATTCTTGTCCATCCACTTGGCAAAAGGAAATAAAACCGAACAATTAAAACAACAAGTGGATGTCCTCGAATGAGTAAAATATGCAACCAGCATGCTCACACAATAAGATGGCAAATGAAATATGTGACAAGGCATGCGCACCAATTCTAGCATCTATCAAGCAATTTGCGATGACAAGGTCATCTATATATGAGTATATTGACTTAGGAGTCAAGTGAGAACACTTGATCATAGGTCATACTCATCGTTTAAGCTCAAGTGGGGTTACCACTTTTACATAAAGCATTGTTGTGTTCACATCTTTTAGAGTTTCTTTAGCTCAAGTCTTAGAGTAAAGCTCCCCCTAGATGTGATATCCCCCCTTAGAGGGATGAACTAACCTCGGGTTTTGTCGATGATGACTTCATGTAGATGTTGAAGATGTGGATGCTCAATGTTGATGTAGATCACTTGGAGCTATCCATTTGAGTGAATTGCACTTTCAATACCTACATGGGTTAGTCCCACAAGGAACAAACAAGGATATCCATAGACATAGAGTGATGCACACACAAGATGATGTCCATGAAAACTTTTAGGTTACCTTGTCCCTTGTCTTACCAACAAGAGGGTTTGTGACTCCTTGAACTAGTGCAAGATGTGGAAGTTGATTGCACTTTCTCTTGCCAAAATGATAAGAGTGAAGTATGTTGGCGGAGTCACCCTCAAGAACTCTCTAGTTCTTCTTCTTTTGGATCCACACCATCTTGATGGGAATCCTTGGAGTTGTAGTCGTACTTGATGAAGTGGAACTTGAAGTAGTCTTGGGAATCCACTTGACTAAGGTCTTAGGAGCTTCTTCAAATGCATCAATTTCCTCTTGAAGCTTGTCCTTGCCTTTTTTCTTGTAGTCTTGTGGTGGAAGATCATCTTGAGCTTGTGTCCCCTTGAAAGAAGTATCATACTTCTCTTGTTGAGGAACAAACTTTGTCTTGGGGTATTGATCTTCTTCCCACTCAACTCCATTGGCATTGAACTTTCGTTCAAAACCAACACCTTGATTCTTCCGGTGCATTCCTTGGTTGCGCACAATTTCCTCAAATTGCTTACTCCCGGCAAGGCTTTTGTACACTCCTTTCTCTATAATTCCCTTCAATAAGCTATTTTCTTGCTCAAGTGTAACTTGGCTAAGAGAATCATTAGTGGAATCAAGAGAACTACTAGAAGCAACAATATTGGATTTAGCATGATCATTGTTACTGCTAGAGGAAGAATCTTTCTTGTTCTTGTTACTAGACTTGACTTGAGGCATGTAAGTGGATAAGAGTAAATGCTTGGCAATGTAAGAAGAACTTTTCTTGCGGAGATCATCATTGATTGCTTTTAAGAACTCATGCTCTTGCTCAAGATTGAGCTTTCCAAAGCGTAATTTCTCATGAGCTCTTAAAAGTTCTCGATGATCTTCGAAGATAGTTTCATGAGCTAACTTAAGAGTGTTTAGTTCTTTAGTTAGAGCCTCAATCTTCTCCTTATCATTGTCATTCGTTTTATCTTGATTAGCATGATTAATTGACGTTTCATCATAGTATTCATCACTAGAGTTGTCAACAAGCAAATCATCACCTAACAAGTCATCTTCATCACTATTGAAATCAACATACTCGGGGTGTGTTACCTTTGGACCTTTGGCCATGAAGCATCTTCCAATTCCTTCATTTGGTGAGTCAAATATGTCGTAGGAGTTGGTTGACACAAGTGCTAGACCGGCAACACCTTCATCTTGAGTATCTTAGGAGTCGGAGTGATAACTTCTCTCGGAGTGGCTGTCGGAGTCGGAGCCGGATACCCATTCACCAACATGAGCTTGATGTCTTCGTTTTGTGTAGCTCCTTGATGATTTTTCCTTCCTTTCTGAATCCTTGCTTCTCCGTGAGTATCTTCGTTCATAACGATCATCTCTACTCCTTCTCTCTCTTGGTGGTGATTCTTTGCTTCTTCTTTTTGGAGAATCTTCTCTTCTCTTGTAGGGAGCCGTACACTCATTGGAATAGTGTCCGGGTCTTCCACAGCTGTAGCAGTTTCGCTCTCGACTAGAAGATCTTTTGTCATTGTAGGACCTTGACTTGAAGCTTCTATCTTTGCTTCTACTCTTGTAGAACTTGCTGAAGTTCTTCACCATTAAGCTCAATTCTTCATTGAAGTCTTGTTTCTCACTTGATGATGTAGGGGCTTCACATGAGGCTTTATAGGCACCACTTGATTTGTTGTGAAGTTCCTCTTTATCCTTAAGTGACATCTCATGAGCAACAATTCTTCCAATCACCTCCGTTGGCTTGAGATCTTTGTAATTGGGCATCATTTGGATCAATGTGCACACGGTATCATATTTTCCATCCAAGGCTCTTAGAATCTTCTTGATGATGAATCTATCGGTCATCTCTTCACTTCCTAAGCCGGCAATCTCATTTGTGATGAGAGCAAGCCTAGAGTACATTTCAGCGACACCTTCACCATCCTTCATTTTGAACTTGTCAAGTTGACTTTGAAGCACATCCAACTTGGATTCCTTGACGGAGTCGGTACCTTCGTGCATATCAATCAAAGTGTCCCAAATTTCCTTTGCATTCTCAAGACGGCTGATTTTGTTGAATTCTTCGGGGCACAATCCATTGAAGAGAATATCACAAGCTTGAGCATTGTATTGCAACATCTTCAACTCATCCGCGGTAGCTTCACGGTTTGGTTCTTTCCCATCAAAGAAGTCACCTTGCAAACCAACACACACACAATAGCCCAAACGGCGGGGTTATGTCCAAGAATATGCATTTTCATTTTATGCTTCCAACTAGCAAAATTAGTACCATCAAAGTAAGGACCTCTACGGTGATAATTTCCCTCGCTAGACGCCATACTCTCCTAGGTTGTGAAACCAAGGCTATGACCACCAAAAGCTATGGAGATCAAAGCAAATGGAGACCAAAGCTCTGATACCACTTGTAGGATCGAAAGTATGTCTAGAGGGGGGGGGGGTGATTAGACTACTTGACCAAATAAAACCTTAACCTTTTCCCAATTTTAGTTCTTGGCAGATTTTAGCTATTGTAGGACAAGTCAAGCAATCATCACACAATTCAAGCAAGCATGCAAAGAGTATATTGGCAGCGAAAAGTAAGGCATGCAACTTGCAAGAATGTAAAGGGAAGGGTTTGGAGAATTCAAACGCAATTGGAGACACGGATGTTTTTCCCGTGGTTCGGATAGGTGGTGCTATCCTACATCCACGTTGATGGAGACTTCAACCCACGAAGGGTAACGGTTGCGCGAGTCCACGGAGGGCTCCACCCACGAAGGGTAACGATTGCGCGAGTCCACGGAGGGCTCCACCCACAAAGGGTCCACGAAGAAGCAACCACCCACAAAGGGTCCACGAAGAAGCAACCTTGTCTATCCCACCATGGCCATCGCCCATGAAGGACTTGCCTCACTAGCGGTAGATCTTCACGAAGTAGGCGATCTCCTTGCCACTTACAAACTCCTTGGTTCAACTCCACAATCTTGTCGGAGGCTCTCAAGTAACACCTAACCAATCTAGGAGACACCACTCTCCAAGAAGTAACAAATGGTGTGTAGGTAATGAACTCCTTGCTCTTGTGCTTCAAATGATAGTCTCCCCAACTCTCAACTCTCTCTCATAGGATTTGGATTTTGCGGAAAGAAGATTTGAGTGGAAAGCAACTTGGGGAAGGCTAGAGATCAAGATTCATATGGTAGGAATGGAATATCTTGGTCTCAACACATGAGTAGGTGGTTCTCTCTCAGAACATATGAGTTGGAATTGTGTATGTGTTCTGATGGCTCTCTCCACGAATGAAGAGGAGGTGGAGGGGTATATATAGCCTCCACACAAAATCCAACCGTTACACACAGTTTTCCAATCTCGGTGGGACCGAATCCACAAACTCGGTCGGACCAAAAATGTAAACCTAGTGACCGTTAGAGATTTTCGGTGGGACTGACATGCAACTCGGTAGGACCGATATGGTTAGGGTTTGGGCATAACGTAATCTCGGTGAGACCGATTACACAAACTCGGTGAGACCGAATTTGGTAATTAGCTAACCAGAGAGTTGGTCAGGCAAACTCGGTGGGACCGATTTGCTCTTTCGGTGAGACCGAAAAGTTACAAAAAGGAAACACTGAATTTACCTTGCAATCTCGGTGGGACCGATTCGCTCTTTCGGTGAGACCGAAAAGTTACGAAAGGGAAACAGAGAGTTTGCAATCCCATCTCGGTGAGACCGAGATCCCTATCGGTAGAACCGAATTGCTAGGGTTTGGCAGTGGCTTATGACAAGTGAAACTCGGTGGCGCCGGATAGGAAGAATCGGTAGGACCGAGTTTGGCTTAGGGTTTAGGTCATATGTGGATATGGGAAAGTAGTTGAGGGTTTTGGAGCATATCACTAAGCACATGAAGCAAGAGGCTCATTAAGCAACACCTCATCCCTCCTTGATAGTATTGGCTTTTCCTAAAGACTCAATGTGATCTTGGATCACTAAAATATAAAATGAAGAGTCTTGAGCTTTTGAGCTTGAGCCAATCCTTTGTCCTTAGCATTTTGAGGGTTCCACTTTCACATCCATGCCATGCCAATCATTGAGCTTCCTGAAATAATCATCTTGGAATAGCATTAGCTCAATGAGCTATATGTTGTTATGATTACCAAAACCACCTAGGGATAGTTGCACTTTCACAATTAGCGTAAGTATTTCCCTCAGTTTTTGAGAACCAAGGTATCAATCCAGTAGGAGGCCACGCGCTAGTCCCTCGTACCTGCACAAAACAAATAAATCCTCGCAACCAACGTGAATAGGGGTTGTCAATCCCTACACGGCCACTTACGAGAGTGAGATCTGATAGATATGATAAGATAATATTTTTGGTATTTTTGTGATAAAGATGCAAAGTAAAATAAAGGCAAAGTAAAGAGCAAAGGAAGTAACTAAGTGGTAGGAGATTAATATGATAAAGATAGACCCGGGGGCCATAGGTTTCACTAGTGGCTTCTCTCGAGAGCATACGTATTCTACGGTGGGTGAACAAATTACTGTTGAGCAATTGACAGAATTGAGCATAGTTATGAGAATATCTAGGTATGATCATGTATATAGGAATCACGTCTGAGACAAGTAGACCGACCCCTGCCTGCATCTACTACTATTACTCCACTCATCGACCGCTATCCAGCATGCATCTAGAGTATTAAGTTAAAAACAGAGTAACGCCTTAAGCAAGATGACATGATGTAGAGGGATAAACTCATGCAATATTATGAAAACCCCATCTGGTTATCCTCGATGGCAACAATACAATACGTGCCTTGCTGCCCCTACTATCACTGGGAAAGGACACCGCAAGATTGAACCCAAAGCTAAGCACTACTCCCATTGCAAGAAAGATCAATCTAGTAGGCCAAACCAAACTGATAATTCGAAGAGACTTGCAAAGATAACCAATCATACATAAAAGAATTCAGAGAAGATTCAAATATTGTTCATAGATAGACTTGATCATAAACCCACAATTCATCGATCTCAACAAACACACCGCAAAAAGAAGATTACATCGAATAGTTCTCCACAAGAGAGGGGGAGAACATTGTATTGAGATCCAAAAAGAGAGAAGAAGCCATCTAGCTAATAACTATGGACCCGTAGGTCTGAGGTAAACTACTCACACTTCATCGGAGGGGCTATGGTGTTGATGTAGAAGCCCTCCGTCATCGATGCCCCCTCCGACGGAGCTCCAGAACAGGCCCCAAGATGGGATCTCGTGGATACAGAAAGTTGCGGCGGTGGAATTAGGTTTTTGGCTCCGTATCTGATCGTGTGGGGGTACGTAGGTATATATAGGAGGAAGGAGTACGTCGGTGGAGCAACAGGGGGCCCACGAGGGTGGAGGGTGTGCTTGGTGGGGGTGGGCGCGCCCCCTACCTCGTGGCCTCCTCTTTTGTGTCTTGACGTAGGGTCCAAGTCTCCCGGGTCTTGTTTGTTGAGAAAATCACGTTCCCGAAGGTTTTATTCCGTTTGGACTCTGTTTGGTATTCCTTTTCTTCGAAACCCTAAAACAGGCAAAAACCAGCAATTCTGGGCTGGGCCTCCGGTTAATAGGTTAGTCCCAAAAATAATATAAAAGTGGATAATAAAGCCCAATAATGTCCAAAATAGTAGATAATATAGCATAGAGCGATCAAAAATTATAGATACGTTGGAGACGTATCAAGCATCCCCAAGCTTAATTCCTGCTCGTCCTTGAGTAGGTAAATGATAAAAACAGAATTTTTGATGCGGAGTGCTACTTGGCATAATTTTAATGTAATTCTTCTTAATTGTGGTATGAATATTCAGATCCGAAAGATTCAAGACAAAAGTTTAATATTGACATAAAAATAATAATACTTCAAGCATACTAACAAAACAATTATGTCTTCTCAAAATAACATGGCCAAAGAAAGTTATCCCTACAAAATCATATAGTCTGGCTATGCTCCATCTTCACCACACAAAATATTTAAATCATGCACAACCTCGATGACAAGCCAAGCACTTGTTTCATACTTTTGGTGTTCTTTAACTTTTTCAATTTTCACGCAATACATGAGCATGAGCCATGGACATAGCACTTATAGGTGGAATAGAATGGTGGTTGTGGAGAAGACAAAAAGGAGAAGATAGTCTCACATCAACTAGGCGTATCAACGGGCTATGGAGATGACCATCAACAGATATCAATGTGAGTGAGTAGGGATTGCCATGCAACGGATGCACTAGAGCTATAAGTACATGAAAGCTCAACAAAAGAAACTAAGTGGGTGTGCATCCAACTCGCTTGCTCATGAAGACCTAGGGCAATTTGAGGAAGCCCATCATTGGAATATACAAGCCAAGTTCTATAATGAAAAATTCCCACTAGTATATGAAAGTGACAACATAGGAGACTCTCTATCATGAATATCATGGCGCCACTTTGAAGCACAAGTGTGGTAAAAGGATAGTAGCATTGCCCCTTCTCTCTTTTTCTCTCATTTTTTTATTTGGGCCTTCTCTCTTTTTATGGCCTCTTTTTTATTTTGATTTTAGTCCGGAGTCTCATCCCGACTTGTGGGGGAATCATAATCTCCATCATCCTTTCCTCACTAGGACAATGCTCTAATAATGATGATCATCACACTTTTATTTTTCTTACAATTCAACAATTACAACTTGATACTTAGAACTAAATATGACTCTATATGAATACCTCCAGCGGTGTACCGGGATATGCAATGACTCATGAGTGACATGTATGAAAGAATTATGAATGGTGGCTTTGCCACAAATACGATGTCGACTACATGATCATGCTAAGCAATATGACAATGATGGAGTGTGTCATAATAAACGGAACGGTGGAATGTTGCATGGCAATATATCTCGGAATGGCTATGGAAATGCCATAATAGGTATGTATGGTGGCTGTTTTGAGGAAGGTATATGGTGGGTGTATGATAGCGGCGAAAGGTGCGCGGTATTAGAGAGGCTAGCAAAGGTGGAAGGGTGAGAAAAGTGCGTATAATCCATGGACTCAACATTAGTCATAAAGAACTCATATACTTATTGCAAAAATATACAAGTTATCAAAGAAAACTATTACGCGCATGCTCCTAGGGGGATAGATTGGTAGGAAAAGACCATCGCTCGTCCCCGACTGCCACTCAGAAGGAAGACAATCAATAAATAAATCATGCTCCGACTTCATCACATAACGGTTCACCATACGTGCATGCTACGGGAATCACAAACTTTAACACAAGTATTCTTAAAATTCACAACTACTCTACTAGCACAACTTTAATATCACCATCTTCATATCTTAAAACAATTATCAAGCATCGAACTTCTCATAGTATTCAACACACTCATAAGAAAGTTTTATTATTAATATTATATACCAAGCATATTAGGATTTTGAGCAAATTACCATGCTATTTAAGACTCTCAAAATAATCTAAGTGAAGCATGAGAGATCAATAGTTTCTATAAAACAAATCCACCACCGTGCTCTAAAAGATATAAGTGAAGTACTAGAGCAAAACTACATAACTCAAAAGATATAAGCGAAGCACATAGAGTATTCTAACAAATTCCAAATAATGTATGGCTCTCTCAAAAGGTGTGTACATCAAGGATGATTGTGGTAAACTAAAAAGTAAAGACTCAAATCAAAGAAGACGCTCCAAGCAAAACACATATCATGTGGCGAATAAAAATATAGCTCCAAGTAAAGTTACCGATAGAAGTAGACGTAAGAGGGGATGCCTTCCGGGGCATCCCCAAGCTTTGTATTTTAGGTGTCCTTATATTATCTTGGGGGTGCCATTGGCATACCCAAGCTTAGGCTCTTGCCACTCCTTGTTCCATAATCCATCAAATCTTTACCCAAAACTTGAAAACTTCACAACACAAAACTTAAAGTAGAAAGTCTCGTGAGCTCCGTTAGCGAAAGAAAATAAAAGACCACTTCAAGGTACTGTAATGAACTCACTATTTATTTACATTGGTGTTATAACTACTTTATTCCAACTTATCTATGGTTTATAAACTATTTTACTAGTCATATATTCATCAAAATAAGCAAACAAGACACGAAAAACAGAATCTGTCAAAAACAGAACAGTCTATAGTAATCTGTAGCTAGCGCAAGATCTGGAACCCAAAAAATTATAACATACATTGCTGGACGTGAGTAATTTATCTATTAATCATCTTAAAAAAGAATTAACTATATAGCACTTTCCAAATAAAAATGGCAGCAGTTCTCGTGAGCGCTATAGTTTCTGTTTTTTACAGCAAGTGTAACAAGACTTTCCCCAAGTCTTCCCGACGGTTCTACTTGGCACAAACACTAATTAAACACAAAAAACACAACCAAAACAGAGGCTAGGTTAATTATTTATTACTAAACAGGATCAAAAAGCAAGTAATAAAAATAAAATTGGGTTGCCTCCCAACAAGCGCTATCGTTTAACGCCCCTAGCTAGGCATAACAATCAAGGATAGATCTAGGTATTGCCATCTTTGGTAGGAAATCCATAAGTGGCTCTCATAATAGATTCATAAGGTAATTTAATTTTATTTCTAAGAAAGTGTTCCATGTCTTTCCTTAATGTAAGTTGGAATCTAATATTTCCTTCCTTCATATCAATAATTGCACCAATCGTTCTAAGGAAAGGTCTACCAAGAATAATAGGACATGAAGGATTGCAATCTATGTCAAGAACAATAAAATCTATGGGCACATAATTCCTATTTGCTACAATAAGAACATCATTAATTCTTCCCATAGGTTTCTTAATAGTGGAATCCGCAAGGTGCAAGTTTAAAGAGCAATCATCAAAATCACAAAAACCTAACAAATCACCCGAAGTCTTTGGAATTGTGGAAACACTAGCACCCAAATCACATAAAGCATAGCATTCATGATATTTAATTTTAATTTTAATAGTTGGTTCCCACTCATCATAAAGCTTTCTAGGGATAGAAACTTCCAATTCAAGTTTTTCTTCATAAGATTGCATCAAGGCATCAACGATATGTTTAGTAAACGCTTTATTTTGACTATAAGCATGAGGAGAATTTAGCACGGATTGTAACAAGGAAATACAATCAATCAAAGAGCAATTTTCATAGTTAAATTCCTTGAAATCCATAATAGTGGGTCTAGCAACATCCAGGGTTTTAATTTCTTCAATCCCACTTTTATCAATTTTAGCATCAAGATCAAAAAATTCCGAATTCTTGGAACACCTTCTAGGTATAGGTGGATCATATTCAGTCCCATCATTATCAAGATTCATATTGCAAAACAAAGATTTAATAGGGGACACATCAATAACTTTTAGATCTTCATCTTTATTTTCATAGCAACTAGAAGAACACGCTCTTATAAAGGCATCTTTCTTAGCACGCATCCTAGCGGTTCTTTCTTTGCACTCATCAATGGAAATTATCATGGCTTTGAGAGACTCATTGATATCATGCTTATTTGGAATGGATCTAAGTTTCAAAGAATCAACATCAAGAGAAATTCTATCAATGTTCCTAGCCAACTCATCAATCTTAAGCAATTTTTCTTCAATAAAAGCATTAAAATTGTTTTGCGAAGTAATAAATTCTTTAATATTAGATTGAAAATCGGAGGGCATCTTATTATAATTTCCATAAGAATTGTTGTAGGAATCACCATAATTATTAGAGGGATTACTAGGATAAGGCCTAGGATTGAAATTTCCTCTATACACGTTGTTACCAAAATTGTTCCTACCAACAAAATTCACATCCATAGATTCATTATTATTTTCAATCAAAGTAGACAAGGGCATATCATTAGGATCAGAAGAAACACTCTTATTAGCAAATAATTTCATAAGTTCATCCATCTTTCCACTCAAAACATTAATTTCTTCTATCGCATGCACCTTTTTATTAGTAGATCTTTCAGTACGCCATTGAGAATAATTAACCATAATATTATCTAGGAGTTTAGTAGTTTCTCCTAAAGTGATTTCCATAAAAGTGCCTCCCGCGGCCGAATCTAAAAGATTTCTAGAAGCAAAATTCAATTCGGCATAATTTTTTTGTATAATCATCCACAAATTCAAACCATGAGTAGGGCAATTACGTATCATTAGTTTCATTCTCTCCCAAGCTTGTGCAACATGTTCATGATCAAGTTGCTTAAAATTCATAATATCGTTTCTAAGAGAGATGATCTTAGAGGGAGGAAACTACTTAGAGATAAAAGCATCTTTGCACTTGTTCCATGAATCAATACTATTTTAGGCAAAGACGAAAACCAAGCTTTAGCACGATCTCTAAGTGAAAAAGGAAATAGCTTCAATTTAACAATATCATTATCCACATCTTTCTCCTTTTGCATATCACACAAATCAACGAATCTATTTAGATGGGTAGCGGCATCTTCACTAGGAAGGCCGGAAAACGGATCTTTCATAACAAGATTCAGCAAAGCAGTATTAATTTCACAAGATTCAGCATCGGTAAGAGGAGCAATCGGAGTGCTAATAAAATCACTGTTGTTGGTATTGGTTAAGTCACATAATTTAGTTTTATATTGAGCCATCGTGACAAGCAAGCAAACTAACACACAAGCAAACAAAAAGCAAACGGGAAAAAAGAGGCAAATAGAGAAAGAGAGGGAGGATAGAGAGAGAGAGGGTGAATAAAACGGCAAGAGTGAAGTGGGGGAGAGGAAAACGAGAGGCAAATGGCAAATAATGTAATGCGGGAGATAAGGGTATGTGATGGGTACTTGGTATGTTGACTTTTGCGTAGACCTCCCCGGCAACGGCGCCAGAAATCCTTCTTGCTACCTCTTGAGCACTGCGTTGGTTTTCCCCGAAGAGGAAGGGATGATGCAGTAAAGTAGCATAAGTATTTCCCTCAGTTTTTGAGAACCAAGGTAATCCAGTAGGAGGCTACGCGCTAGTCCCTCGTACCTGCACAAAACAAATAAATCCTCACAACCAACGCGAATAGGGGTTGTCAATCCCTACGCGGCCACTTACGAGAGTGAGATCTGATAGATATGATAAGATAATATTTTTGGTCTTTTTGTGATAAAGATGCAAAGTAAAATAAATGCAAAGTAAAGAGCAAAGGAAATAACTAAGTAGTAGGAGATTAATATGATAAAGATAGACCCGGGGGCCATAGATTTCACTAGTGGATTCTCTCGAGAGCATAAGTATTCAACGGTGGGTGAACAAAGTACTGTTGAGCAATTGACAGAATTGAGCATAGTAATGAGAATATCTAGGTATGATCATGTATATAGGTATCACGTCCGAGACAAGTAGACCGACTCCTGCCTGCATCTACTACTATTACTCCACTCATCGACCGCTATCTAGCATGCATCTAGAGTATTAAGTTAAAAACAGAGTAACGCCTTAAGCAAGATGACATGATGTAGAGGGATAAACTCATGCAATATGATGAAAACCCCATCTTGTTATCCTCGATGGCAACAATACAATACGTGCCTTGCTGCCCCTACTGTCACTGGGAAAGGACACCGCAAGATTGAACCCAAAGCTAAGCACTTCTCCCATTGCAATAAAGATCAATCTAGTAGGCCAAACCAAACTGATAATTCGAAGAGACTTGCAAAGATAACCAATCATACATAAAAGAATTCAGAGAAGATTCAAATATTGTTCATAGATAGACTTGATCATAAACCCACAATTCATCGGTCTCAACAAACACACCGCAAAAAGAAGATTACATCGAATAGTTCTCCACAAGAGAGGGGGAGAACATTGTATTGAGATCCAAAAAGAGAGAAGAAGCCATCTAGCTAATAACTATGGACCCATAGGTCTGAGGTAAACTACTCACACTTCATCGGAGGGGCTATGGTGTTGATGTAGAAGCCCTTCGTGATCGATGCCCCCTCCGGCGGAGCTTCGGAACAGGCCCCAAGATGGGATCTCGTGGATACAGAAAGTTGCGGCGGTGGAATTAGGTTTTTGGCTCCGTATCTGATCGTTTGGGGGTACGTAGGTATATATAGGAGGAAGGAGTACGTCGGTGGAGCAACAGGGGGCCCATGAGGGTGGAGGGCGCGCCTGGTGGGGGTGGGCGCGCCCCCCTACCTCGTGGCCTCCTCTTTTGTGTCTTGACGTAGGGTCCAAGTCTCCTGGGTCTTGTTTGTTGAGAAAATCACGTTCCCGAAGGTTTCATTCAGTTTGGACTCCGTTTGGTATTCCTTTTCTTCGAAACCCTAAAACAGGCAAAAAACATCAATTATGGGTTGGGCCTCCGGTTAATAGGTTAGTCCCAAAAATAATATAAAAGTGGATAATAAAGCCCAATAATGTCCGAAACAGTAGATAACATAGCATGGAGCGATCAAAAATTATAGATACATTGGCGACTGCCAAGAGCTCCGAGCCCTACGCGAGGGACGCTATGGTCGGCGCCCCGAGCATAGCGACCGGGGCTACGGCCGTGGAGGAGGACGAGGAGGCGGACGCTGGGACGACCGTGGCCCGCGCTAGTAATGGCGTGACAGGCCTCGTGAGGACCGCTGGCAGGACCATCCTCGCGAGGGGCCCTGGAGAGACCAGCCTCGTGAGGATCGCCCCCAAGGCAACACCGGTCTTCCTCCGCTGCCGCCACCAAGAAGGAACGACGACCCTCATCAGGACGAGGGGGCCGGGGGCTTCCAGGAGCCGCGTGCAATCGCCTACATCTTGGGCGGTGCCCATGCCCCAGCCTATAGAGCATCTTCAAATGGTTCGCTCACGAGGTGAACACGATGCTCCCCAAGCTTAAGGCCGCGCGCCAGCTCAAGTGGTCCCAGTGCGCCATCACTTTCGACTCGGCAGATTAGCTCAAGTGCGCGGCCACCGCCAACATCCTCCCGATGCTGTGTTCCCCAGTCATCAACAATGTGAAGGTTACCAAGACCCTCATCGACAGCGGTGCAGGGCTCAACGTCCTGTCCGTCGACACCTTTGACAACCTCCAAGTGCCATATGAGCAACTCCAGCCTACCAAACCTTTCTCGGGAGTAATCGATGGCTCCACCACACCGATAGGGCGGGTCCGCCTGCCTGTCACCTTCGGCACACACGACAACTACTACACCGAGCTCATCGACTTCGACGTCGCACACATCCGCCTGTCGTACAACGCCATCCTCGGGTATCCGGCCCTAGCAAAGTTCATGGCAGTCACCCACCACGGCTACAACGTCCTCAAGAAGCCTAGAAGTGGTGGGGTCATCACGACCCCATGTGAAGAAAGGGATGTTGTGTGCTCCCTCGAGCGCGCCTTCCAAGCTACAGCAATCGATGACCCCGACAGCAGAAGTGAGGGCCCTCCGGAGGCCATCCCCAAGAAGAAGCAGCTGCGCCGCGCAGGACCTTAGGAGGATGGCGTTGCGGTAGGAGCCTTGTCAGGATCTGCGTCCATCCCAGGGGCACCTCCCTCCATCGCATAGGAAGGCGTACCCTGCGCCCTCCTCGGAGGGCTCGGGGGCTCTCTTCTGGAGGGCCTCAGGCCTTGCCAATCTCATGATGGAGGCGCTTGGGCGCCACTTGGAGGCGTGCCACGCGGCACATTTTCCTCAGCAGAACGCAGGGAAGGGGTGACCACCGCTCAGGAGTTCATCACCAAGACCACACAGGAACTGCAAGATGCAAGAGCCATGCGCGGCGACAGCCGCTCACAGGGCGCGGCTCACCACCCAGGTGAGGGTGATGAGCTGCGTGTCTGCATTGACGTCCCATGGCTCAACAGGGCCGCGTCTCAGGAGCGCTTCTGGCCTTCGCATGCGGGCCGTTGCAAGGGCCCGCCGCACAGCTACGTGCGCATGCCCCTCGGCTTGCCGAGCGTGGCGTCGGCCTATCAGCGCGCCATGCGGCGTGACCTGGCGGCCCAAGAGGCCAGGTGCCGCGTCGTCCTGGAGGGAATGGAGACGGTCTTCAGGGAGCCTCCTGAGCCCTCAAAGCCTCCCGAGGCTCAGGGCTCCGGTGGCTCATGACACTACAAAAAAAGACACATCCGTGACATTTTGGGCCAAACGGAATTTTTTTCTGTCATACATATGACACTTCTATGACGATAATTGTGACAAACCCCGGTATCATCATAGATGTGGTGGGCTCCTACTTCTATGACAAAAAATCATGACAGAAAATGGGCTTTTCATCCTGGGCGGGCCAGAGACGCAGCTGCATGACATTCTTTGGGCCTTCCATGACGGAAAAAATCGTGGTAGAAGCGAGGGCGAGGAAAATTTCGGGGAGTTCCCGGTTACGGTGGGAGGTCGGGGGCCGAGCGATGCGCGTTTCTCTCATACACGTACGTGTGTGTGTGCGAGGCGTTGGCTCTAACTGAACCCGAGCGAGGCGTTGGGCTCTAACTGAACCCGAGCGATTGCACTGCAGGCTACTCGTTACTGAACCCGAGCGATCGATTGATGGCTGTTAACTGAACCCGATCGAGCGATTCCTTTGCTACTGCTGCTAACTGAAGCCGATCGATGCTGCCTCTAGATGAATAGTGAGAGTTGCGGGGTGGGGGGGTTTGGATGAACAGTTCCCGATGGTGGTGGATGAACAGGACCCCGTGGTGTTGCCTCTGGATGAACAAGACCCCGATCAATCGAGCCGGTTGGGGCTAGATGAACAGGATCCTGTGGAGGGCTGGATGAACAGGACCACCCCGTGGAGGGCAGGATGAACAGTAGCTCGTGGAGAGTGGTTGAACAGGAACCCGTGGAGAGGGCTGGTTGAACAGTAGCCGTTGGAGTAGTGCGCGGTGGAGGCTGGATGAACAGGAGCCCGTGGATGAACAGTCGCAGATGGAGGCTGGAGGAGGTCGACGGTGGATGAACAGTAGCTCGTGGAGGCTGGAGGGGGTCGATGGTGGAGATGAACAGTATCCCGTGGAGTCCCGTTTTGCGGTACGCCACACCCCTCCCGATGAATAGGACCCCCGTTTCGACCGTAGCGCTCCAACATAAGTCCGTTTCGTCCGTTTTGCGGTACGCCACACCCCTCCCAATCAACAGGACCCCCATTTCGACCGTAGGAGGTCCGTTTCCTCCGTTTTGCGGTACGCCAGACCCCTCCCGATGAACAAGATCCTATTTTGAATGTGGCCGGTCGAACACAAGGCCGTTTCCTCCGTTTTGTGGTACGCCAGGCCTCGTTTCCATCGCATGTTCCGTCCAAGCCCTCCCGATGAACACGACCACGCATTCCGCTCTGACCCAGCCGGTTGGCTCCCACGCGTTCCATTGCCTCCCTATGAACACGATGCATTCTGTTGCCTCCCCATGAACACGACGCATTCCGTTGCCTCCCCATGAACACGAGGACGACGCTGTTTCTCCGTTCCGACCCAACCATGTACACAAGCCCTGGCCGTACGTATGCGCGAGTAGGCGTTCGAGACCCCGCCCATATGTACACATATGTGGCCGTATTTTCTTTCTTGCACCCTGGCCACCTCTACTACGACACGTGTGCGCCTCTACATCGACCAGTATATATGTACGTACACGTTCGCGACCAGAATGACAATGCTACATACGCTTCGACCAAGTGGGTCCCGACTGTCAGGCACTTCCTTGCGTGCGAAGATGTAGCTGGTGGGTCCCAGCAGTCAGGGGGGCGAAATACGGTGGCCCGTCCAGTGGGTCCCGCTGTCAGGAGGAGGAATAATTATTTTGCATGTAATAAGGTGGCACTTCCTTGCTGCGGCCGTGGACCCAGCTGTCAGCCTCTCCACGTACAGTCCACGTCCGATGGAAGCCGTTCCTTGATGTAGGATCGAAAGTATGTCTAGAGGGGGGGGGGTGATTAGACTACTTGACCAAATAAAAACTTAACCTTTTCCCAATTTTAGTTCTTGGCAGATTTTAGCTATTGTAGGACAAGTCAAGCAATCATCACACAATTCAAGCAAGCATGCAAAGAGTATATTGGCAGCGGAAAGTAAGGCATGCAACTTGCAAGAATGTAAAGGGAAGGGTTTGGAGAATTCAAACGCAATTGGAGACATGGATGTTTTTCCCGTGGTTCGGATAGGTGGTGTTATCCTACATCCACGTTGATGGAGACTTCAACCCACGAAGGGTAACGGTTGCGCGAGTCCACGAAGGGCTCCACCCAAGAAGGGTAACGGTTGCGCGAGTCCCTCAGGGCTCCACCCACAAAGGGTCCACGAAGAAGCAACCACCCACAAAGGGTCCACGAAGAAGCAACCTTGTCTATCCCACCATGGCCATCGCCCACGAAGGACTTGCCTCAATAGCGGTAGATCTTCACGAAGTAGGCGATCTCCTTGCCACTTACAAACTCCTTGGTTCAACTCCACAATCTTGTCGGAGGCTCCCAAGTAACACCTAGCCAATCTAGGAGACACCACTCTCCAAGAAGTAACAAATGGTGTGTAGGTAATGAACTCCTTGCTCTTGTGCTTCAAATGATAGTCTCCCCAACACTCAACTCTCTCTCATAGGATTTGGATTTTGTGGAAAGAAGATTTGAGTGGAAAGCAACTTGGGGAAGGCTAGAGATCAAGATTCATATGGTAGGAATGGAATATCTTGGTCTCAACACATGAGTAGGTGGTTCTCTCTCAGAACATATGAGTTGGAATTGTGTATGTGTTCTGATGGCTCTCTCCACGAATGAAGAGGAGGTGGAGGGGTATATATAGCCTCCACACAAAATCCAACCGTTACACACAGTTTTCCAATCTCGGTGGGACCGAATCAACAAACTCGGTCGGATCGAAAATGTAAACCTAGTGACCGTTAGAGATTTTCGGTGGGACTGACATGCAAGTCGGTAGGACCGATATGGTTAGGGTTTGGGCATAACGTAATCTCGGTGAGACCGATTACACAAACTCGGTGAGACCGAATTTGGTAATTAGCTAACCAGAGAGTTGGTCAGGCAAACTCGGTGGGACCGATTTGCTCTTTCGGTGAGACCGAAAAGTTACAAAAAGGAAACACTGAATTTACCTTGCAATCTCGGTGGGACCGATTCGCTCTTTCGGTGAGACCGAAAAGTTACGAAAGGGAAACAGAGAGTTTGCAATCCCATCTCGGTGAGACCGAGATCCCTATCGGTAGAACCGAATTGCTAGGGTTTGGCAGTGGCTTATGACAAGTGAAACTCGGTGGCGCCGGATAGGAAGAATCGGTAGGACCGAGTTTGGCTTAGGGTTTAGGTCATATGTGGATATGGGAAAGTAGTTGAGGGTTTTGGAGCATATCACTAAGCACATGAAGCAAGAGGCTCATTAAGCAACACCTCATCCCTCCTTGATAGTATTGGCTTTTCCTAAAGACTCAATGTGATCTTGGATCACTAAAATATAAAATGAAGAGTCTTGAGCTTTTGAGCTTGAGCCAATCCCTTGTCCTTAGCATTTTGAGGGTTCCACTTTCACATCCATGCCATGCCAATCATTGAGCTTTCCTAAAATAATCATCTTGGAATAGCATTAGCTCAATGAGCTATATGTTGTTATGAATTACCAAAACCACCCAGGGATAGTTGCACTTTCACTTGACCACAATGACCACACCGCGCCGAGAGCACCAGGGCGGTGGACAATGGCGAGGCCTAGGAAGGGGACGACGCGGAGCCGGGGAAGACGCGGCAGTGGATGCCCACGCGTAGAGGAGTACGAGGGTTCACTGGTTCGCTGCGGTGTGAGGCTGCCGTCGCCGCAGAATAACAGGGGGTGTGGGTGAGTAGAGGGATGGCGTGGCCAGCGGTGGGAGTAGTAGGGGGCGGTGATGCCTCCGCCGCATCGCAGCCGGCCACGGGAGGTAGGAGCATGAGGCACGACCGACGCTGGTTTGAGCAGCTAGAGCAAGAAGACCAGAGGTTGAAGAAGCACTACGGTCGTTGGATGGACATCGTACGGTCACTGGAGCTAGAATCGTGCATATTGACTAAGTTGACAAAGCCCTCCGTCCCCGTCAACTTAGTACGCCCACAAGTCAGCCTGCCACTATACTGGGTCCCAGCTAATAGGGGGAGTATTCATTTTTTTGTGCATAATAAGGAGGCACTTCCTTGCGTGCGAAGATATAGCTGGTGGGTCCGAGCAGTCAGTGGCGGTAACGTTTTTTTCATGAAATACAGAGGCCCTTTCGGTGGGTCCCTGATGTCAGGTGGAGGAATCATTATTTTGCGCGTAATAAGGAGGCATTTCCTTGCGTGCGGCCATGGACCCAGCTATCGGCCTCTCCACGTAAAGTCCACTTCAGATGCACGTCGGCCGTTGACCACGTTGACCAGGCCGCGCTGAGAGCACCAGGGTGGTGGACGACGGCGAGGCCTAGGAAGGGAACGACACGGAGGCAGGGAAGACTCGGCAATTGTTTCCCACGCGGAGGGGAGTACGACTGTACGAGGGTTTACTGGTTCGTTTGTCGTCGCCGGAGAATAACAACACGTGTGGGTGAGTAGAGGGATGGCTATGCCAGCGATGGGAGTATAGTGGGGCGGTGAGGCCTGCGCGGCAGCAGAGCCGGCCGCGGGGAGGAGGGAGCAGGCAGTCCCACCGGCGCCTGTTTGAGCGGCTGGAGCAGGAAGAGCAGAGATTGAGGAAGCACGGCGGTTGTTGGATGGCCATCCAACAGTCACTGCTTGTGCGTCAACCTTTTCTTAGGAAAGCCTCAAATCTGTGGAAAATAGCATACAGCCAATCTGCCATTATTTCTAATAATTTACAACCCATTTGCTAATTATTAAGGTTTTTTTGGAGCCCATATTCTTTTTGTTAGCATTATAGCCCATATTGTGGCCACGGTTAAAAAATTATACGAAATTTTGCATATTTCGGTGCGGTCCGAACTGTTATTAATCCCAAAATTTCGACTCACATTCAAACTGATTTTAAAAATAAATGTATATCAATATAAAATCCAACAAATTCTCCACGCATAAAAATTAAGGTAATTTCAAATCTCGAAATGAAAAAAAGATATTTGAAACTAATTGCCGGTTTGATGTGTTTTAAAAATGTACATCCCATTTCTCATTACTGATGGGCCATTTTCTCGGCCAGCTGAATGAAAGCTCTCCTCGTCTTGAAAGATTTGCAGCCCAACAGGCCTGACAAAGCGACTTACTTGGCAAATCACAAAAAAACTAGGCTATGGCCGTGGACCCAGCTGTCAGCCTCTCCACGTACAATACTCTTCCGATGGAATGTCGTTGACCATGTTGACCACGCCGCGCCGAGAGCACCAAGGCAGTGGACGACGGCGAGGCCTAGGAAGGGGACGACGCAGAGCCGGCGAAGACGCGGCAATGGATGCCCACGCGGGGAGGAGTCCAAGGGTTCACTGGTTCGGCTGCGGTGTGAGGCTGCAGTCGCCGCAGGGCCTGGCTAGCGGTGGGAGTAGTAGGGGGCGATGAGGCCTCATCGGCAGCACAGCCGGCCACTGGAGGCAGGAGCAGGCGGTCTCCCCGGCGCTGGTTTGGGCGGCTGGTGCAAGAAGAGCAGCGATTGAAGAAGCAGCAGGACCGTTCGATTCAAATCCAACGGTTACTGCTGCTAGAATCGTTTGTTGACTAAGTTGACAAGCCCTGCGTACACGTCAACTTAATAGGCCCACAGGTCAGCCTCCCAACCGATGCGCCCCAGATGTCAGTGGGAGGAATAATTTTTTTCGCGTAATAAGGAGGCAGTTGATTCCGTGCGGCCAGACCAGCGGAGGGAGTAGGGTGGGCCGGGGAAGCCTGCGCGACATCACAGCGGGCCACAAGAGGAGGGAGCAGGCAGTCCTGCCGGCGCTAGTTTAGGCGGCTGGAGCAGGAAGATCAGAGATTGAAGAAGCATGTTGGCCGTTGGATGGACATCCAACACTAACTGCTAGAATCGTGTGTTCACTAACAAAGCCTTGCGTAAACAAGTCAGCCTCGAAATCTGTGGCATGTACAACCCATTTGCTATTATTTTTATATTTTTTACTCATTTTCTAATTCATATGGAATTTATTGCAGTCCGTTTTCCATTTGTAGAATTGCTGGCCATTTTCTGGTCAGTACCAGGGTCAAAAAATTAACTAAATATGTGGGAAATTTTGAAAATTCGCAAATTTTTCATGGGGAAGGAAATATTCTTAATCCAAAAATTAATAGCCATACTAAAACAAATTTAAAAATAAATTAGTACTATGTCATGTTAAATCCAATGAAATACGTATAAGATATCAGTGAAGAACAAAAACAAAAAAAGAAACTTATATCCCATGTGCTATAATTTTTTTGGAATTTTCAACCCCTTTTGATATTACTTTTAACAGACATTGACCATACTCTTAAGCCAGGCCGGAATGCATCCCTCCTCGTCTTGAAAGATTTGCAGCTCAGAGAAAACAAATAGGCCTAGCTTGGGTATTCTTCAAAAAGAAATACTGGGCTACCTATTTTCCCAAAGAACTGGTGCATGAGCATTTAGCTTTATTTATTTATTTATTTACTTATTTATGTTTAGGGGACCATGAGCATGTACCTGTGTCGGATTCATGTGAGAGCCTCCCTTCCAGTTAATTATGGGCTTCTCTATTAGGCCTTCATCAGTGGGCTGCATGTTATCAACAAGTGGAAAATGTGTCCCGAGTTTCAAAAAAAGTGTTCCGTACGATAAATAGTATGCGCTACATACGGTACGAGGCACTAAAGGATCGAACTGTGCAACAACTTCCAAAACATTGTGTTTGTCATTCTAACAACACATTTATTCAACCAACAGACGAAATATACTACTGATTGTACATTGAAAACAGCAGCAGCAGCAACCAGGGCTGGGGGTGCAACAGAAGCAGTAAGCAGGCCAGAAGAGTGAAGACGCAGCTCTCTCTTCCAAACCAAACATCAGCCATCATTACAAAAGGGCTACCAAAAAAGAACAAGTATATGCATCAAACTAAATATAGATCCTACTACACCAAGTGTACACATCTAACTAACTGGCTCAGTTAGACATTACTATTTATTAAGCTGTGGAGATTGGCTGACGGCTTGAACCAGATGGGTGCCTGATGGGGGAAACTCCAGCCAGCAGGTCGAAGTCTGATACTTGCGACCCTTTCTCCTACTTTGGGCTGCAGAGCGTGGCGGCACATATCAGGGTATGGCGCATGCAGAGGCGCATGGTACGCTGTGTACACACAGTTTTGCCTGATGAACGAAACCGCGCTGCCATCATGATCCTTGCCGTCGGTTATCTCTTGGTTAATCGGATAATTCAGTCTGACAAACAGAGAGCGTGTACCAAGGCTACTTACTAGCCTCCAGTCAAAAATTCCTGAAGGCCCAGAGAAGCTGGGATCCTGCTCAAAGACCTTGCAGTGACTGTGATTGTATTCTGCGAAACAACACGTCCGATACGTGCGAACGATCATCAATCTTTCGCCGTCGTCTGATCGAGCCAGGAACCACCTGCAACTGCCATGCCGCTTTTCTTTGAAAGGTTCTGGGATTAGGAAGGGTAGGTACACCAGGCGGCCTACAACATCATATCAAGTTGGAGTCAAATAAAAAAGGGATCTTGGTTTAGTCAATCTTAAGAACAGCATGTTATGAGCATGAATATTTTTTCAGCAAATGTTGACAGTAATATAAGCAAGCCATCATGATATCATAGGAAAGTAACATACTGCTGTAACAGTCGTTTGTAGCGATGACTGGAGTAGGCCATCAATACATCCAGCCATAGAAGGAGTCGACAGCGTAAATGAAGCCCTTGTGTTCAATGGCATCAGAGAACCATGGAGGATGTATGATCCTGCGATGGACGTGCAGATTTATCCACTTACCGCAGTGACCTGTCAGATAGGCGAGACCGCGGTTGAAGAACACAATTAGCCTGAAGTCTTTATAATTCGTAGATCTTGTGGGCACTTGGCAGATTACAACCTTGAGCAAATCAAACTTGGTATCATGTTGGCTACTGTAAGATTCCGAGTATTCTGGGCCGCGGTGCCAAAGAAATGCAGTGTTAATCGAAGGAAGGGGGATCAATCGCCGGGTGTAGACCGCCACGAGCATCTAGCTGCCGCGACCGTCGACGAGCACCATCCAAGACGTGTTCATGCCGACCCAGTACATACCGTTAATGTAGTTGAGGCTGACGGGGATCAGATCGCAGTCAAGGGGGTTGATGCTCGCCACCCTATGATCGTTATGCTGCGTGACACACCGTTTCTGAAGATCAGGCGGCATCAGCAAGCAAGGAGCTGCCTTAAAAAGCTCCGGCCTGAGGGCTTTGAGTAAACGGGACAGCCCCGACAAGCACGCGGCGAGCGGCATGGTACTGAGATTGTCCACATGCGAAACAATGAGCTTAATTACCTCTGTGAGGAGCGAATTCCAGCCACTCTTTCGGCGGATGCTGCTCGGTTCTGCCATTGTTAGTGCTTGGGTTTCGGGCGAGGGGGGGAGGCGCCTTAGCGGGGATGGAAGATTGGACGAGATTATGTGCGGACAAAGATGGAGAAGCGAATATGTGCTGCGGGAAGTGGACAGGTGATGATGACTACAGCACGCCGCTTGACTTACGAGACACATACCAGCATCGTAGGGTCATGTCGATGCCAGACAACTTGCTTGAGTGATCACAGTACTGGTACTCCCTACAATGCTATGCCCTAACTTGCTTGAGTAGAGTAGTAGAGTAGGACTCTCCTCTACTACTAGCACCGGAGGAGTAGTATATTCTAATCTAAAATAGTTACAAACTTCAATGCCCGAGCGTGGAACGACTACGAACCGTGCTCAAAGACCGTGTCTACATGGTGTTTGGACATGGGCGACAACCTCAATGCCAACGGTGCTGCTCCCGTTGCACCGTATGTGTTTCTGTCCTTCCTGTTCGAAATCGTGGTAGAATTCATGTTTCTACTCTGTATCCTACTACTATGCTAGTCCACATGATTAGTTGCGAATGACGACTTCTTCCCCGACCTCGGCAACCTCATCCTCGACGACATGGGCGACAACGTCAATGCCGGCAACCAGTGAGATACAGGGTGTAGGAAGCGGTTTGGGAATTTGCATGCCTTTCCAACCAGTGAGATACTCCGTACAAAGTACGACAGAGAAATAACCACAGAGAAGGAAGCTAAAAGTAAACAATCAAACGAGCATTTTTGCATTTGTTTTGCATTGAATAGTTTCACAAGCTTGACTAGTGTTGTTTTTCTACTTTTACAAAAACCGCATCGTAATGCTAAAACGTGCATTTGCACGTACATAAGTAATAGTAGTACTCCCTCCGTCTAGGTGTATAAGTCTTCCCTCCTTCTTGGTCACGGTGCACAACCGAAGATGACTTATTGACCTGGACGGAGGGAGTAGCACAGTCTGCAAGCATATATCGAGAGAGACGTGTAGTGCGATAGTATATAGTAAAGTTTGTGCTATATGCACGTACTTGCAAAATGCGTACGAATACACAAGGTTTCCAAACTTTCCCTTTTACATACTTAATTAAGGACGCTAAAAATTCCTGAACATTTGGGATTTATCATTTGCGTCCCAAAACTAATGAGACCGCCTTACGAAACAAAAATTATACTCCTCCTAAAAGCCATGGCGCTCGCAGGAGCACGCCACGAGTGCCCTGGTGCACGGCCGTTTCCCAGCGCGCTGACACAACGCCTCTTCCTCAGCATTGCAACTCGCGAGGTGCTGATTGGCGGCTTGCCGGCGGGCGAGCGCGATCTCACCGGTGTGGTGATCCGGCGCCAACAGGTACTCCTCCTCGCTGGAAGCGTGCACCCGGTCCACGTACCGCCAAGCGTAGATGAGGCGCTTGGGCCCGACTGCACTCAGGGCGTCGGCACGGGCATCCTCCGCCACCCTCACGGCCCTCGCACGAGCCTTCTGCCAAAGAGCCAATTGCCTGACTCTCTCGGACGCGACATAGGCCTCCCAGGCAGCTTGTTCCGCGGTGCGCTTCTCTTCCTCGGCCTTCTTCTCTGCCTCTATTTTGGCACGCTCTGCTGGAGGCAAAGCCTCCCACAAGGTGGCATCCATTTCTTTCAAAAGCTCCTCAAGGCTAGGGGGCTCGGTGGGCGGCGCGGCGTTCTCCTCGTAGCAGGGTGCCGACGCGTCCTCCAGGGCGCGTGTTGGCGAGATTGGGAACGCCGACACGTCCACCTCGACGCGTCGCGGCGAGGAGCGGAACACTGACGCATCCTCGTCGACTAGTGGCGGTGAGGAACGGAACGACGATGCGTCGCGTAGCGGCGAGGAGCAGAACACCGACGCGTCCTCCTCGACTAGTGGCGGCGAGGAACGGAACGACGACGCGTGACCGTTTGCGCGGTGCAGCGAGGGGCTCCTAGGGCTTGGGAGGGGCGATGCCATGGTGGTCGACGTGAGAGGGAGGGGGAGGAGATAGCGATGAACGTGAACGTGAGGGGGAGGAGATAGCGATGTCGTGGGAGGCGCAGTATTTATAGCGAGCAATGGCACACCTACGTAAGATATGGACTGAGTTGCACTGACTTAACTGCCTTTCCAGTTGCGTCACTGACATGTGGGCCAGACCCCTATTGGGCCCATATGTCAGTGATCGAATGCACCTGCATTTAAGTAACATCTACGTGGGCATATTTGTTGGAGTAAATTACGGGGGAGCGAAGGGGTGGAAATATTGCTGGTCACAATGGATTGGACGAGCGTGGGGGGAGGAGAGTCATGCATGCATATTTTTTCACACGAGGTGGAGTGGTGGGACCGCTGGAGGGAGAAGGAGAGTTTGGCAGGCATATTGTTTCCACACACGGAGAGGAAAAATTTGGAGACAAACGGGCTTCCTGCAGGTATGGGGAACGGTGCATAATAAGTCATCTTGCATGCCGGGCTAGGTATAGTCTCAAGTCATTAAAAACAAACATGCCCGACACATGTTCATATTTCAAGGTGCACTAAATTATTGCATGCGATGATTAAGGCTGGCCATAATGGTGGTATCTTAGCTGGTATCATGCACACGGGAATAGCAAACATGCTGATGTGGCAAAGAATTAAAGAAGAGAGGGGGGTTAGAGTAACTAGAGTTCATGCATGCATTGGTAAACACATTCTTTTATGGAGAACGACATCACTAGTTGAGTACTTTTGCAGACTTCAAAAACTATTCCACAATGTGTCAACATTCACAATGTCAAATCAATATTTCTACACTCATTATAAAACGTAGTTCTTATACTCCCTCCTTCCATCTATATAGGGCCTAATGCGTTTTTCGAGGCTAACTTTGACCAAATGTTAGAGCAATAATATATGACATGCAACTTACACAAATCACATCATCAAATTCGTATGTGAAAGGAGCTTTCAATGATATAACTTTCACATTATGCATGCCATGTAGTATTAATTTTATAAATAGTCAAAGGCGGTCTTGAAAAACGCATTAGGCCCTATATAGATGGAAGGAAGGAGTACTCATTATAATCAGTACTCCCTCCGTCTAGGTGAGCAAGTCATCTTAGATTGTGCACTGTGACGAAGGAGGAGGGGAAAATGAGAGATCTTAATGTTTATTTGCTAATTAATAGCATTGCGTGCAATGAACTAACCACTACATGTCGTGTTTGGTAGTCTCAAGTCATTAAAAGCATGCACACCAACATCTCCTATTGGTTGATATGTCAAGAAACAAGAAACGAGGTAGAAGTTAATGCACCGTGCCTAAGTGTTTTGGGAGTATTGTAGATATTGATATTTTTAGTATAAATTTGGTCGTGGGATTTCATTGATGCCTGTCAAAGCGTTGACAGGTCTGCTATGCGTGACCTGATGATGAAAGCGTTGAGCATCTCGAAGTTGATCAACAATCTTCAATTGTCAAAGATTAGCCGTTCGGCCAATAAGGTGGCACACTTAATCGCTAAGTATAGCTTTGACAATAGATTAGATGGTATTCTTGTAAATAACGTACCGCCCTGTGTGGTGAATATTGTATCGAATGAGTGTACTGGTGTGGCTGGTTAATTAATATAAGGTGGTGTTCATAAAAAATTATAAATTTGGTCAAACACTTTGCAAACGGTTGATGGGAGTAAAAAGGACCAGAGGGAGTATCATGCATGAGGAGTAGGCAAAAATATTGCTTGTCTAAAAAAAGGCAAAAAATTGCTCATTTATAGCCGGTCGAAGTCTCAAAGGGCGCGACCGCGCGAGGGAGGCGAAGGTCGTGGGAGGCGCGATGTTTGACTGAATTAAGTGAAGTTACATCCACGCGCCGGCATGGCGTGCGAACAGGCAGAAGTTATACCGTCAGGCCTACGATATGGGTCTAGTAGACATGACATCTAGTGGGTCCCGCATAGTTCTCGAGAACTCTTTGGGGGCTTGTAGCCGTTTATCCACCGGGCAAGCCAGCAACACCACGCCGTTCGCACGCCCTACTCGTCCCCGTCTTCTACCTTATAACAGTTCGCTCCCAGTCGTCCCGTCCGTTCACATTAGTTTGCTCCCAGTTTTTTTGCGGGGTACAACAGTTCAACTTCTCCTAACCCTCCTCCAAAATCCATGGCCTCCCAAATCTCCATGGTCGCCGCTGAGTACCAGGTTAGAGCCATCACCGGCGATCAGTTCATCATCATCTACACACGTGGATCCGAGACGGTGAAAGCATGGCTTGCTCGCTTCCTACGCATGTTCAACAGTTCAACGGATGAGTGGGTCACTGGGCTAGATGTTGAGTACACCACAGTCCTGGGACGAGAGAAGGATCTAAAGGACGAAGAGAGGAAGAAGCCCGCCGTGATCCAGGTTTGCGTACATAACGTTTGCTTGGTCTACCACATATGCCATGCCGATGTTGAGTGCCACGATTTTAAGAACTTCCTCAAGGACAAAAGAGTGAAATTCATTACTGTAGGATTTAAGAACGACAGTGACGTCCTGCGTCGGATAGGTCTCGTTGTAGGTCAGCCCTTCGATCTCCAGAAGGCAAGCCTGGTGTCCTCCTCTCAACCTTCAATCCTGACCCTGGCAGCAGCCATGATTGATCCTTCGTACGCTAAACTGAGGAAACCTCATCACGAGTTTCATCATGCATGGGAGTCGAAGACATTAGATGAAGATCACATCCTGTACGCATCAATGGATGCCTACCTTTGTTTAAATATCTACAAGGGTTGGATGAAGAAGCAGATCCCAGTGTCCGGTTCAAGCAAAGAAGCGTCGGCGAAGAGGAAGAGGAAGAGGGACGAGGACGAAGTCGATGACGTGGACTCGGACTCCAAGTAGGTGGCAGTGCCGTCGCTCATGCTGGTTCTACTGCAGTGTCAAGCGGACTAGTTGCTTATTAGTTTATTTTCAAGGGTGTGTTGTGCTGAGGCCCCAGCAGAACTATGTTTATGTTTTTTCTCGTTATTTCAACTCTTTAGTACGTACAGTAGTACCGGTACTATGTCTTACTACTGTTCTTCTTGCAGTTGGTACTACTGCGCGTATCTTCGTGTTCCTATTGTACTTCATACGTTCATACTAGTAGTATAATTTGGGTCAGTCGATATGTGAAAGAAGTTCGACGGAGCGAAGGAAGAAGACGACAGAAGAGGTGGAAGAAGCCCTTCTAGCCATCCATGTTGCATCAAACGGCTCACATGAGTCGACTGACCCAAATTGCTCCTTCAGATTGCAGGATCCAAGTGGCATTCAAGGTCTCGAAGGTAGATTCCACGTCCGCACCTGGTTTGCGGGCTCGACGCGTGCGTGACCAGCTTCCGCCGCGACAGCCACCATGCGCGCCTCCTCCGCGCGGGCGGAGACGACAATGACATGCTAGTTCCTCCTCGTCGGCGTGCTGGAGCACGCGCTCGTCCTCCTCTTCGTACGCTGCGTGCGTAGACGCGGCTCCACCAGCTGCTCGCGTGCTTGGCAGCGCGGCGGCATCGCGAGGAGGGACTGCAGACGACGTGAATGGGCGAGCCTTCGGCTTCATGGCACAGGGATGGCGGCGACACGGCGGTGATGGGCGAGAAATTGTTGGCCGGAGCAGGCGGGCGCCGGCATGCGCAACGGCGGCGGCATATTGATGAGTGTGCGTGTGGGAGCTTACTTTAGTTTTATATATAAGGTTGGTCAAACTTAAAACAAAACCGTACTAGTACACGTAAACATTAGACTTAGGCAGCGCTTTTATTAGTTACTAGCTTATGTTCTTGCCCATTGTGACCAGCCTTAGTACCACGGCCATTATACGGAATCCTGTGCAAGTGCGTGAACTGCGACCGCGCGGTCGATCGAATGGTGCGTCACCGTGTCGCGCTCAAAGGACATCCACCGAACCTTTTTTTGTGTGTGAAAACAATCCTCGAATATTACTCGTTTTTTTTCCTGTGAAAGTTCTTGACGTTGCAATATTTCCATATATTTGAATTTAGCTCTAGTTCATGTTTATTTGGATTTGGACGTTTTAGGTGCGCCCTAGTTTTTTTTAATACTGATTTTGTGTGTGTGACTGAGAGAGAACGTGTGTATGTGTCCATATGTGTGTTGTGGCGGAAGGGCAATGTGGAGACGGTGTGCGTGTGATACAGACATAGAGAGGTGTGAATGTGCAAATGATCGTGCATGAGTGAGACATAGACATATGCCGATACGTTGTGTATACATGAGAGAACGGTCTTCTAGTTTACTTGTGTGTGTGTGAGAGAGAGAGAGGGAGAGAGAGAGATAGAGAGAGGAGCATCCGTAACACAACAACCATCTCTCTCGATTCGTCTGTCCCTTGCACGGTCGCATGCAACAGATGCATCAACGCGCACATTTTGACACCCTCACCCGGCCCCTGCCCACCTCAAGGCCCGCACAATCTCTTCGTGAATACCCATTTCTCTCCTTAGGTTTTTTTCTCTCAATATCTGACACACTAACACACACATAGAGACACACGCAGCACAACACACACAGACATACTCCCCCGAGCACACAATTCATCCCCATCCAAGGTTATACGGCGACCACTCTCGCTTGTGCTTCTTTGCACCCCAATATGCACAACACCTCAATCTTCAAAGAGGGCAACGAGCAGATCGAAGACGGCGAGCACACCGCGCTAGAGAATGCGGGGTCATTTGGAAGCAGGGTGATGTGATGATGGCTGACTGACTCCTCCCCCACCCTCTCTCTCTCTCTCTCTTGCACAAAATTACCAATCCCTCTCTCCCCCGCACAAAATTGTCAATCCCTCAACCCACGAGATCCTTCCCCTCTCGTCCATGTTTTTCCTGCTCTCTCATCAAACATGTTGTCTCTTCTCCTTCCACGTATACAGAATCCAGATGCACACGCATCTCCTGTATATTACATGTATGCATCTTTCTCACAGACCTAACTTCTTCCTCTCTCTTTCTCTCTCTATCTCTCTCTGTCTCGTTAGGTTTGTCTCCTACTCTCTCGTCCACATACATACAATCTTTCCCGCCCCATCTGCTCCATCTTCAAAAGCTCTCTCTGCACGTTTCATTCGCACATTGGGATATGTCAAAATGTTGCTTCTATAATGGCTGATGTAGAGTTATGGTTGTTCTTGTTGCATCCTACAAAGTAATAACTATGAAATGCATTTAGATTCTCATTTGACTGGGATTATGTGAGTTTGAGCATGTTGTGAAGTACTATAGACCTTGTATACATCTTGGGATTCGACAATGATTGTAACTATTGAATTGTATAGACCATTACATTCGAAGTCAATAGCCTAATATATTTATTTCACAATTTCAACAAATGATTAGTTCACTACAAACTAAGAAAACAAATGTGTACTCCCTCTGTTTTTATTTAAGTCCGCGTATTAGCATTGGTCAAAGTCAAGTTTTGCAAACTCTCAGAAAGCTTATAACAAAAAATATTAACATATACAATAACAAATAAATACCATTAGATTCATTATTGAGTGTACTTTCACATCATACATATTTTTATGGTAAATGTTTATATTTTTCTATAAACTTGGTCAAACTTTAGGAAGTTTGACTTTGGTGAAACCTAATATGTAGAGTTTACTACTACTACCCGCTAGTTGCTTAGCCGAATCACTCAACATGCCACATGGGGAGTCCAGTGTCAAAAATTTTTGAGGCCGGTGGGAAAATCTCCCGCGACCCTAATTCGAGCAGTGGGAAGTTACCATCATAGCCTTCGGAACAGGCGTACGGATGACGCTTGGTAGGGGGCTGTTTTCGTAACTTCAGGTTCACCCTACCCAGCCAACCCCACCCCAACACCCAGAGTAGTACACTTGAATACTCCCTAATTTCTATACCCACCGCAAAATAGACTTCTCCACGGCACCGCAGCCTTCGTGCTCCTCCCCTTTACATCGGCGCACTCATCCACCATAGCGCATCTGCCTCATCGATGACCTCATATGCTGCACTGGAGCCGGTCCACCGTCGTCGTCGTACACGGAGCCTCTTCCCCAGCATCGTCTTCCTTGGTCTCGGATCTGCTTCCCGGAAGCCGACGCCAAGCGCAGAAGTACCACCGTCGTGGACAATGAACTAACTACCGTTGCCGACCATGACTCATAGAGGCCGCCGCGACCATGTTCTCCTCCTCGATTGGTAATGTGTGTATTGAATCACTTAGCAGTACATGTGCAGTTCCAATTTTGTTCATACCTACCCTTCAAATTTCCTGGGTGCTATTGTTCCCATAAAAGCAATTGGTTATAGCCTCCATTGTCCAACAGAATATCAGCTTGTAATTGTGCGTCGCTCCTGTATCGCGTTGTGCTTGGGTAGGTTTTTCATCTGCAACCAGTAGTGTGGCAAATGATGGAAAGGTTTTTAGAACTAGCAAAATGCCCATGCGTTTCACACATCAAGATGCATTTGTATGAGTAGTTTATCTTGTTCGAGATGCTCTAACATGGCAGATGAGTGCTTTAATGTTGCCCACAAGATGCGCGAGTATTACTAGTAGTATATTTTTCTTGCCATGTTGAGATTTTAAAACCACGAGTGCGAACATGTAGAGGAGCAATGAAGACCAAACATGGGATATTCGGGACATCTTCAAGGAGCGTGGCAAGTTAAAGAGGAGCTGCACCGAACCTATAAAACGAGCTTTGGTAAGTAACACCCTTTCAATTACTTGCATGTAGCCTCGTGTTCTTCGATGTGTATATGTTGTAGTTTCTGTTTCTCTTAAGTGTGGTGTTCTTCGATGTGTAATAAGAAGAGTCTTAATCGTCCTAATGCTTTCGTTTTTAGCTTGATGTAGGAAGTGGGTGTTCTCACCTTGTAGTCTGTTTTTATTTATTTTTTCCTTTTGAATTCACTTCTCCGAGTTCTGTTTATCTGGCTTCTACTAAATGGATCTAGGTTGCTCTGAGTATTGATCTAAAAAAGAAGTAACTTCATGTCAGGATGCAGTTCCTGCGAGGAGGGAAGTATGGTCAACCTCGAGATCATGTTTCCAAAATGAGGCTGGATTACACACAAGGTGCCAGTTCCCTAATGATGCTAGATTAGACACAAGGTGCAAATTCCCAGATGATGTTGGATTACACACAAGCCAGGTGGAGTCGTCAGCTGTTCGTGTCCTCGTGGCATTAGTAAAGGTTGAAAGAAAGCGTGCAGCAGCCCTTGAGAATGTAGCTGAGTTCCTGATGAAGCAAAAGGAGCAATCAGATGCTCTCTTCACCCAAGCCAATGAAGAGATGGAAGAAGCCAGAAATAAGCTAGCAGAGGCAAAGCAGGCTAGGCGTCTCGTGCTATCTAAAACTGTTGTCAATACAAAATTTCCTTCATAATAGCTAGTTTCAAATGTTTATCCAGTCAGCATGCCTGTTGTGATGTCCGTGCATCTACTGATGTGACACAAAATGTTTTTTTCGGGTCATGTAATAACAGCAATTACTTTCCAAACAATAACAGACGAAGCATTGGACATGGTATAGTTCACGCGCAAGCCCGACATTCCAAGTTCAACTTCCACATCAAACTCATGTTCATAGATATCTGCACATTCATACATAATGTCCACAACCATGATTCACTTCAAAGCCAAAAAAATGTGAGGAGAGTTATAAATAAAGAAAACCCTCTACTAGTTCCTGCTACCAGTGCGAGCACAACAAGTCAAGACCATGCGTAAATTAATTATATTTTAGTCATTTTTTGTGTTCTAAAATGCCTGCCGGCTCGCGGAAGGACGTGTTGCCGGCACACGCGCGGATTCAATGAAGGCAGGCGGGGCAGTCTTAAGCTGGTTGCACGCGGCGAGGAGGCATGCTCAGCCGGGCCTGCAGCGAGTGCGGCCCTCTTGGCCGGCGCGCCGGTTCAATGCCTGCGCTATGAGAGGTCGCGTCCGTGTCAGACCAATCACTCCCTCCAGTCCTTTTTTGTTTGGGTATAAAAAATCTCATTTTCCATTCACATTTTAGTGGTAGGAGTTGTGCGTGTGTGTCTATGAGAGAGAGAGAGGAGACGGTAGTCGGGGTTGTCTGATCGGTAAACAAATGAATAATGTCAGTCTGGGATGGAGACAAAAAGGAGACCGCAACAAATGTTGTGTCTACGGGAGAGATAGAGAGAGTAATTTTAGTGGTATGAGTCATATGTAGAGACATATAGGGTGTGTGAGAGAATCCCATAGAGAGAAAGACAAAGTGAAAGATGAGTGGAGACTGTGTGTTTGGCGGTGAAAAAGAAAGCTTAGGTACCGAGTGATACCAGAGAACAGTAGAGACGTGAGAGATAATGAAAACCGTGTAATTTATAATGATAGGGAGAGTGTGACACTTCTCAAGGGAGACGTCGAGAGACCATGTTTGCGAGGATAGGAGCAACATGAAGTGAGCATGCGGGTGAGCTGGAGAAAAGAGAGTGATAGCTACCTGAAGGAGCATGCATGCGAGAGAGATGGCCGTGAAAGGAGTGAACAAAAAAGGGATTCAAATATTTGAATTCGAGATGATGATACATGTAATCCATACTCGAACCAAAATTGATCTATCAAACATGCATACTCATATGAATTCACGCACATCTATGTTATTTAATATGTAGATATTACTGATCCATACATTTTAGTAGAACATAATTTGGTTAATTTTTTTTCGAATTCAACCTTAAGATTTCGAGATTGTTGTATTTGTAAATCATATTATACATATAAAGGAGCAGAATTCTTTGTTGTGCTTTTGAAAGTATATATAAAAAAATGATGTATATAGAATGTAATTCCAATTGAAAATGGATCCCGCCCGAAAAAATAGAATACAAATGGGATTCGAATTGAGTTGGCATGGTAAACGTGCACTCTGCAAAATTTGAACGAAGTGGGGAAAGTCGCAGTAACCGCCCGAAACCAAAATCTGCGAGATGGAAATCACTACTGCCTATCCCTGCCACGCAAAGCCTATATGCTGGATTTCTATAGGTTTCGATAGGGGTAGGTTTGTAATTTCACCCAAACATGACGTAACCGCCTCTCACCCGGATTCATACACGGTGGGCGCCAAAACACAGTGTGTCCTTGGCCGAAATCGACTCCCTCCCCGATTCATATTCATACACGGTGGGCGCCAAAAACAAACTCTCGTCGGCAAATATTTGGTGTATGCGAGATTACCGTCCTATCCCCAACCGACTAGTGTTGCTGTGATGTAGCAGAAATTTGAAACGGGGGCTAAGTTTGTAAATTTCCTCGCATTTGAGACAAGCACGCCCTGAATACATGGTTCCCCCTTCCTCTCTACCTCCCTTTTCCCCATTCGTACTCCGTGGGCGCCAAAACACCCTCCCCACCCCACCCTCCTTCGTCCGCCGCCGTCCGCCACCCCATCCACCGCCGTCCTCCTCCACCATGCCGGAGCTGATACCCCGACGCCGCCGTCCATCACAAGAGATCGACCTCTCTCATCCACGGCTTCGGACCGGGATCCTTGCATCCCGTCCTCTCGCTTCATCCCCGCCGTCGTCCATGTTGCCGGCGCCGCTCCTACGACCGTCTCGTCCACCGCGCCCCGCCGCCACCGTCTACCCTCCTAGATCTGCTTCCACGCCGCCGACAGCCATCGCTACCGCAACACCGTCAAATTCTCAGCAGATGCGTACACGGCGCCGCACCAGAGGCGGTACTCTTTCGTATCTGCTCAACTTATTTATCGCAGCAAGAAAATAGATCGCCACTACTTTACTCTGATTTCTTGTCTTGGTTGCGAAGTTGCCTTTGTCTGGTTTGCACCTTCAGATCCGCCATGGCACGCTCAACACCATACTCGCAATGCTTATGGTTTTCCCCTTTTATATTCCACACTAGTTAAATCACAGTAGACTAAATTTCAAAATTGGGTCAATCGATTTTTCAAAGCTCGCCGGAGTTCGCTGGTGCGATCGAAGGGGCTCGGGTGGGGATGGTAGTTGTGGGGGGCGGTGGTGGGACCTCGTCGAACGAAGAAAACTTGGGGGGGGTGGGGCGGGGGTGGGGGTGGCAGAGGAACACAGGCTGTGGGGCCGGTGGTTCGGCCGGCGGCCCGTGCGGTGTTTTGTATGGGAAGCACAGTATGTTCCTTGTCAGGAAGGGGAGCAAGGACATCTGCAGTCAACAGCTGATAGAGCTTTCCTGTACGTGATCGATAGGCTTTCAATTACTAGCGGCAATACAACACCGTAATTTCCAGCCAGTTCCACTTTCCCGATTTATATATCCTGGTTATGGTGTACCCCTGTTATGTACACTATGGGGCTGTTTGGTTTGTGACTAACTTTGCCAAAGATTGCCACACCTAAGGTTAGGCAAGTTTGACCAACTTAGGTGAGTGTTTGGTTCAAGCCACATCTTAGGCAAGCCACACTTGGACCCCACATGGCATACACACAAAAGTGTGGCAAGATTCCCTTAGGCTTGCCAACTTGTGGCTCTCATTTTGATGAACTAACCTTAGTCAAGTTTGGCAAAAATGTGTGGCAAAGTGTGGCAATGCTAGTCCTAAAACCAAACAGCCCCTATGATCTGCCTAGTTGCTGTGTGCTCTTGTTATCATGGTTTGGCAATAAACTCTCTACTTTGTTGCACCACCATCTACTTAGTTTACTCATCATATATGTCGAGATGCCATGCCCATCCATTATCAATACATATTCCATCTGTCATCATACCATGTTTTTCCACTCAAATGCTGTTCTTGTGCACCAGACATCAAAAAGGAAGAGGGTGATTGCCGAACCTGAAGGAGCACCAGCAAAGTCCTTGAAAAACATGGTGGTGCCGGAGAAATCAGACATCACCCCACTTATATTGGCTGTACAACTAGTGACACAAAACGTAGGACCGACTCCAGCAGACTGTGCCCATACTTCACTGGCCACACCACTAGTCCTACCACACAGGACCTGAAGGAAATATGCCCTAGAGGCAATAATAAAGTTATTATTTATTTCCTTATATCATGATAAATGTTTATTATTCATGCTAGAATTGTATTAACCGGAAACATAATACTTGTGTGAATACATAGACAAACAAAGTGTCACTAGTATGCCTCTACTTGACTAGCTCGTTAATCGAAGATGGTTATGTTTCCTAACCATAAACAAAAGAGTTGTTATTTGATTAACGGGATCACATCATTAGGAGAATGATGTGATTACCATGACCCATTCCATTAGCTTAGCACCCGATCGTTTAGTATGTTGCTATTGCTTTCTTCATGACTTATACATGTTCCTATGACTATGAGATTATGCAACTCCCGTTTACCGGAGGAACACTTTGGGTACTACCAAACGTCACAACGTAACTGGGTGATTATAAAGGAGTACTACAGGTGTCTCCAAAGGTACATGTTGGGTTGGCGTATTTCGAGACTAGGTTTTGTCACTCCGATTGTCGGAGAGGTATCTCTGGGCCCTCTCGGTAATGCACATCACATAAGCCTTGCAAGCATTGCAACTAATGAGTTAGTTGCGAGATGATGTATTACGGAATGAGTAAAGAGACTTGCCGGCAACGAGATTGAACTAGGTATTGGGATACCGACGATCGAATCTCGGGCAAGTAACATACCGATGACAAAGGGAACGACGTATGTTGTTATGCGGTCTGACCGATAAAGATCTTCGTAGAATATGTAGGAGCCAATATGGGCATCCAGGTCCCGCTATTGGTTATTGACTGGAGACGTGTCTCGGTCATGTCTACATTGTTCTCGAACCCGTAGGGTCCGCACGCTTAAGGTTACGATGACAGTTATATTATGAGTTTATGCATTTTGATGAACCGAAGGTTGTTCGGAGTCCCGGGTATGATCACGGACTTGACGAGGAGTCTCGAAATGGTCGAGACATAAAGATTGATATATTGGAAGCCTATGTTTGGATATCGGAAGTGTTCCGGGTGAAATCGGGATTTTACCGGAGTACCGGGAGGTTACTGGAAACCCCCGGGAGCTATATGGGCAATGATGGGCCTTAGTGGAAAAGAGAAAAGGCAACCCCTCATGGGCCGCGCGCCCCTCCCCTCCCTTGGTCCGAATAGGACAAGGAGAGGGGGCCGGCCCCTCTCTCTCTTTTCCCCCCTCTGCGAATCCTATTCCAACTAGGATTGGGGGGGGGAATCCTACTCCCAGAGGGAGTAGGACTCTCTTGTCGCGCCCTCCTTGGCTGGCCAACCTCCCCCTTTAGTCCTTTATATACGGAGGCAGGGGCACTCCAAAGACACACAAGTTGATCCACGTGATCATATTCTTAGCCGTGTGCGGTGCCCCCTTCCACCATAGTCCTCGATAATATTGTAGCGGAGTTTAGGCGAAGCCCTGCTGCAATATTACATCAAGATCGTCACCACACCGTCGTGTTGATGGAACTCTTCCCCGACACTTTGCTGGATCGGAGTCCGGGGATCGTCATCGAGCTAAACGTGTGCTAGAACTCGGAGGTGCCGTAGTTTCGGTGCTTGATCGGTCGGATCGTGAAGACGTACGACTACATCAACCAAACGCTTCCGTTGTCGATTTACTAGGTATGTAGATCATACTCCCCCCTTCGTTGCTATGCATCACCATGATCTTGCGTGCGCGTAGGAATTTTTTTTAAATTACTATGTTCCCCAACAGGACCTGCACTCCAGCAAAAGGTATACCGATTTCATTTGCCATAGCACCTGCTGTACCACAGAAAAATCCCACTCCAGCAAAAAGTACAGCAAGTCCACCGGCCGAATACCTATCCCAACTACAGAGACGGCCAATTCCTGCAGATTGGAACCCCATTCCATTTATTCCCAGTTTAAAAGACAATGCTTTCAATGTTGTTAGGGACTACGTGCATATATTCCCATCATGGGAAGATTATTGTGAAGACAAACACCATTTTCACATCTTCCTGTCCAACTTACGTGTAAGTGCTATTATTCATGGCTATTATTTTCCTGTTTTCTGCTGATTGAACACATCAATGATTTACATTACATTATTGTAACTAGGCGAGGGTCAATCTGGATAGTCATGACGAGCAAAGCTTGCTTGTGCTTTTCAAGGAAGCATTGCAGCAGTATCGGTGTTACCTGAGGAAATCACACTTTGATGGCAAGTCTATAAACGAATTTCTGGTGAAGTCTCCTATGCTAAATTTAGAAGACATTGAATGGAAAAACCTTGTTATGCACTGGTCTCATTCCCAGGATGAGGTACTGTCTATGAAATCACATGACAATTTGAACTTCTACTTTTCCGCATGTGCCTTACGGATCTTTTTTGTAGGAAATCTGCTCGAAGAAGAATTCCGGTTTGACAAGAACGACAAGATATCGCAAATATGCTGCCCGCTGCTTTGCTCTTGGTAGTACCTGTTGTCCTGTATCACTGTACTTGCATACATACCTGGTTCATTATGTGACAGCAGTATGCATGATAGCTTGGTTATCAATTGTTCGCTCCAAATTATCTTATCTGTATGAATGGTTATATTAGTGTAGAATATATCCAATGCCAATGTTTTTTTAGCTCTGCATTGTTCTTGTAAGTACATGCTGTCCTTTATCAGTGTACTTATAATGACAGGCAGATGTTCATGTACCATCACTCTGCAGCTTATTTTCCTTTGCCCTCCATTTTCTACACATCAGATCTATATTTACTCTTACCATAAGGTTGGTACTGAAGAAGTTTAGATGTGCATTGCTCTTGGCTGTACCTTTTGCCTGTATCGCTGCACTTACATTTATAGCTACTTGGTTATGTAGCATCACTCTTCATCTTATCTTAAATATTCTCCATTTTTTCGTATATTATCACATCTATATTTACTCTTAACAAAATGTAGAATAAAGGCAGTGCTTTTGAAGAAGATTCTATGGTAAACTTCTTGAATTGCCGCCCATCAGCATGGACAAGGCTTTTATAGAGCCTGTCTTCACCAATAATGTAAGTTTGTCCATCTCAAGCCTTCAAACTTTGTTGTATATATTTGGTTAGGCATGACTGCAACAATTGTTTATTTTTGGTGTTTGCATCAAATTGCTTGTTTAAAGTTTATTATATGTAGTTCATAAACAAAAGTTCGTCCTTTCTCAACTTAAGTTTTCAGTTGTACAACCAAGTTCCTTCTTCATACCATGTAAATTAAACTACACAAAGCAAGTGATCTTCTTTTGCACTGCATGTATGCTTCTGTTCTTCATCTGTAATCCAGTGGTGTGGTGAACCTACCCACTACAGCACAATGTCATATTCTGCAATGTCTTAACTATGAAAAATGTCATATCATTCTAATATTATTTAAACCATCTCTTTATTTGCCAATCTGAAATGGTATAAATTGACAGCACACTAACCATTGATACTTATGAGTTCTTGATCTGTAATCCAGTGGTGTCGTGAAGCTGCCAACTCCTTCACAATGTCATTTCGTGCCATGTCTTGACCTGAACAATACCATATTGTGTTAATGCAAATTTAAACTAGGTCACTTTATTCGTGAGTAAGAAATGTGATGAATTGTCAGCACTAATACTTTTATGTGCAAAACCTGTCATCTGTCTGCTTGTTTATCTTTCAGAGTGAGGAAGATATAAGTGTTGAACAAGCACAGTCTCATCATCTTGCTCAGCTGCTTGCGCTACAGCTCCCCAGCAGGGCTAACCTTTCTTAAACTCTATTGAAGTGTTGTCGGTTTTGTATATTATTTTGTCGTGTTTATTTGCACTGGTGGCGATCTTTGATGCCCAGTGTATGTAATCTGCTGTCTGCTTGTGCTTTATTATCATAGTGGCAAATTTTCATGCCCAGTGGATGTAATATGCCATAATTTCTTTATTGTATAGTATAGATTTTTTCTTATTCATGATGCTGCAATTATTTTACTGTATATATATCCTGTCTTCGCAGTAAACCGGCCAAACCGTAAAATTACGGTACATAATCGGGCCGTCATGCAATCACGATGTAGGTTGGGCCTGAAACGTGCCGATCAGCTCACGGGCCGGCAGCAGCCCGAAATGAACCCTGGCCCATGATTGTGTGAATCAAATCACGGGCTTTTAACAGGCTGAAAAATTGTCTCGGTCCTTGTTTGGCCCAATGAGATATCGGCTGCGAGCAGGCCGGATGCAAACTGGGCCGTAGTTAGGCCCAACTATATGACGGGCTTTTAACAGGCTGAAATTAATATAGGGCCGAAATGTTAAACGGGCCCTTAACAGGCCAAAACTAATATCAGGCCGAATTACTAAGTGGGCCTTTAGCAAGTGGGCCCAAAAGCATAGTGTCCAGTTGACGGGCCGAATCTGATGTGGGCCATAATTAGGCCCAAAACCTCTTAAAGGGCCGGGCCTGACCTGGGCCATAATTTGGCCTAGAACGTGGTAGGCTTTTAACGGGCCGAATCTCATATGGGCCACTATTAGGCCCAGAGCGTGGCAGGCCATTAATAGACCATATCAAATATGGGCCGACATTTGGCCCAAAACATGGCAGCCTGTTAACGGGCCGGCCTACTAGGGTCCTCAAAATCTTGTGGGCCTACAGCTGGGCCGGCCCATTAATGTCGGTGAAATCTCGTGGGCCTTCAACTGGGCTGGCCCATTATGATCCGCAAGAATTTTGTGGGCCTTTACCTGGGCCGGCCTATTATGGCACACAAAAATCTTGTGGGCCTTTACCTGGGCCGGCCCATTATGGCCCGCGAAATATTGTGGGCCTTTAGCTGGGCCAGCCCATTATGGTCCGCAAAATCTCGTGGGCCTTTAGCTTGGCCGGCCCATTATGGTCCGCAAAATCTTGTGGGCCTTTAGTTGGGCCGGCCCATTTAAACTTGTTGGGCCGTGCCACGTGCCGACGTATCATAGGCGCCTTCTGTCTAGTGAGTGGATGACATCTGTCCCGACGATGAGCCGACACGTGTTTCCTCTAGCCAATGATGATTTTACACGTGGAAAATCCCCATTGGTCGGGGCTGTTAACGGGTTATCGGATCCAAAACCCGACCCGATAGCTTAATGGCGTTCCGTTACGGTGGATGCCACGTGTCGGTCACCCTTGATGAAAGCACTTCTGTGACACGTGATTTATCGTCATGGAAGTGGACACTTCCGTGATGATAATTTTGGTAATGTCATGGAACACTTCTACGACAGCACATGTATGACTATCTTGATTCTATCATAAATTTGTCATGGATGTACATGCATGACAAAAAAGCGACCTACTATGACAAACACGTATCATCATGGAAGTGTATTTTTTGTAGTGTGAGGAGTCCTTTCTTCGATGCACGCCTTCAGCTGCACCAACTCTGCTTCGTCTACAGAACCAGGTGACATCTTCCAAGCTCGTTAAGCTGGGAGTGCCCCTTGGGCTGCATTATTCCCAGGCCGTGTGGGTCCGTCCCTACGACATGTATCCCATTTGCTTATGTCTATAGCTTACCTTGCTGGGGGCGCCCCTCGGGCTACATCATCCCCAAGCCGCTTGGGCCGGATCTGGTGGCATGTATCTTCCTGCATTTACCCAAGCTGATTTGCCTCTGCTGCTTAACCTGCCCACGGTTATCACCTGCTCGATCATCGCCTCCCACAGGGCCTCCTCACAGGCACGACGCTGGTGCATGGGTCCGTCCCTAACACGTCGACAAATATGAGCGGTCGAGCTCTGGCTCGCGGCACGCCCCACGCACGTCACCTCACCAGGCCCTCAGTGCCTTCACTTCATTTGGACCAACCAGCGGCAGGCTGACGGCTGTAACGACAAACCATGTTCTTCTTGTGCCTATTCACACGGACCCCACGGGGAGGATAGCAGGCGGCACCGCGAGTCTCCTTCCTCCCGTGCAATTCGCTTGCGCATTAAAAGGGGGGCTCCTGAGCATCGCGATTCAGGAGCTCTTACTGGCTCTTCAGCCCTCACCCCTGCCTTGACCACATCATCGCGACCTGGCATACCAATGGCGGCTGAGCTCGCTCGAGGGCCGGGACCTAAGGACGCAGAACACTAAGGAGAGCATGGGAGGAGGGAAACTTGTATGGGCCGGCCTGGCTATGCCGCACAAGTTGGCGCGCAGCCCCAGCGCAACGTCAGGAATTGCCACGAAGTTCACAAGATAAGTCTCACCCTTGGATCGGCTAAATGTCCGGGCCTTATGGATACTCACGCCTTGCCACAACCCCGTTGCGGCCACGTCAACTCCCTTTCTTCCCTTACCATGGCTGCTTGAGCGCTAAGGGCGACCTCCTAAGCATCGCGCCTCAGGGGCTCTTACTGGACCTTGGACCGCACACCTCCTGGCCTTGACCACGGCACGCGACCTGGCATACCAGCGATGGCTGTAGCCTGCCTGGGGACTGGTACCTGTCGGCGTTGAGCAACAGGCTATCGCGAGGAAAGAAAGGGGGGGACAAAGCCTTAACGGGACGCGCATTCATCAAATCTTCATGACAGGGAAGATAAGCACAAAGGACATTACAGACCCTTACATGCCCCCACGGGGCGCTTCATGATTCTTCGCAGGAAACAAAAGCTAAAACTAAGGAGGACCCAATCTACACCCCCCGTGGCAGACGCCATCATCAACAGTGGGCCATGGGAGGCCGACGCCAACCCCATCCAGATCAACGGCGGCGACGGACGTACGCGGCAGCACTGCCCCAAGCGCGGCGAGAGCTCAGGGGCACGTAGCTGTCGTCGCTCGTCTCATAGAGCTCATGAGAGCTGCTGGACTCCCAAGGGCGGCTGCTATTGGAGTGGTCGCGAGCGGAGCGCGCATCAGCCTCACGCTCCTCTCCGGAGCATCACTCCAGGCGGCGGCCCTCGGCATCGAAGGCCTTGAAGAAGAGCGTGGAGACGCCGTCGTATTCAAGATGGATCGCGAGGGCGCCCCACGCGTGGCAGACCCACGCGATCTCGCCCCAGCTGCGAGTCATGAAGATCTTGTCGGTAGGGACCTCTTCGATCTTTGCTCCCGTCGCCGGAGCACCGCAGTCGGCGTGCTGCAACCAGAGCTCGAGAGGCCCCCTCTGCGGCATCACGTCAGAGAAGAGCCGCGGGAAGCGGATCCAAGAGGTTGGGGGCATGGCGCCCACAGCACCAGCTCGCGCGAGGAGTCCACGACATGGATTCCTGGGGCGACGGTGTGCGTCGCCGCGGCACGGCGACCCCGGGCACGGCGTTGGCGGCGCCGCTCGTCGCTCCGCCTTCCTGAGTCCTCGGCTTGGGCATACAAGGGTAGCAGATACCCTGGGGGAGGCCGCTCACACCAAGGCCTCGTCAGCACCTGCATCGCCGCTTCTTCACGCCGATGGATCGACGTCTTCTTCAGCGGAAGTTGCTCTGGGACATCTCGGGGGGCCTTCCCCTTTTCTTCGATGGAGAACCTTCTGATAGGCACCATTGGTGCTAGCAACAAAGCGAGGGAAAAGAAGCTAGCAGTGGAGCGAGGAGGAAGAAGCAAGCGAGCAAGGAAGAGATGGGCAACGGGGGCTCCGCCCCCTCCCCATTTATAGCAAGAGAAGGCCAACCGGCACCTCCCACGATCGCAGGTAATGATGGTTTTCCTTGCATGTCGCAGGGACTCGTCAAGTCATGCAGTTATCGAGCCAGCATGGGGAAGTGGAGACGCCCACGTCCAATCAGCCGCCACGCATCAACTGAGGCCCCATGCTTTTGGGGGTCCGTGGTGCTCCGTGCTTGACCCTTGGCTTCGCCGTGAAGCCAAGCCCGAGCGCACCTTGGGCCCGGGGGCTACTGTCGGCGTTCTGGGAATAGGGGTCCCCAGACTTGCCTGTCTGCGTGATGGGATCTACGGTAGGGTGCGTCGACTGCAAATTAAAATTTCCTACGCGCAGAACAACCAAGAACATGCTACGGGAGATGGATCACAGTTCGTTACCACTAGACGCGCAGTGCCGTGCAGCGGAAGAAGAGTTGGGGCAGCGCGTCCTCGTGGATCGTCTCCTCCTCGTCCGATCTCCCTCGTACAACCGGTGGTCAGTTCCCACGTACAGGTTCGCCGAAGGGGCGCAAGTGCACCGCCTCTAACGGTATCCGCGCGCGCAGGAGGAACGTCATGCAGCGGACTGCTAGGTCCGATCACACAACCGGCGGCGAGTGGAGGTGTCTATTCGCAACACATGCAATCCCTAGTGACAGCGCCGAAGCGATCCTTCCTGAGTGTGCCGCACCTCCACTATTCATATAGGCGTCCGTCACGGGCTCAACACTTGGGCCTCGCACGGACCCTAAAGCCCATAAGTCTACTCGGCCACAATCCGAATACAGTTCGGATCACATCCAACCAGTGTCCTCGGATCCGACCTCGTAGGTTCCTTCCCTTAAGAGCGTGACCCCTTAGGTTCAAGTCAGCTTGGTCGCAGTTCGGATCACCTTCGAACTGCACGGTTGGTAGCGGCCTCTAGCAAGGCATGTCGAACACCAAGCAGACTATGAAGCTGGTTACCGAACCTGTACATCACACTTCCATTCCTTTTGCCACACGATATATGTTGTCGAGCTCAAGGCGAGTCTATCATCCTTGTGCTAGCCCGACCTCTTTCTCGTTCCAGTGATGCCGACCACAAACCGGATTATCTCATAATCCTTGTCGCATGTCCATGCTTATCCTGGTCGGATCACACGCGGGGCCCAAAGTATATCACTCCTGATCGGAGGGGCAAATCCCATCTTGCTCGACCACGTCTCGCAGCATGGTTCTGGACAAACCCGAAACCTACATTTATAACTACCCAGTTACGGAGTAGCATTTGGTCGGCCCAAAGCAAGTCTGTCACCATCCCGAGTACATGTGTCAGCTAAGGTCTTAGGACATAGAACATATGTTGTACTAGAGACTCACAGATGACATATCGCTGCGTCTCATAGTTGGGTCTGTCCGACTTAGACCTTATCTCGACTCGGATCCGACTACGTCGAATCCGACCATATCCTTTCAAGTCCATATTATCCGGTTAGCACCCAATGCTCCATGGCTAGTGAGACCAAGCCATCAACCGTGTCATATGCTAGTCTAGTTGGCTGCGCGTCCACACAGCCCTTTCGACTAGGGACCTTTTAGGACAGTCATCATACAATGCATAGTCCCACAAACAAGTCACATACTTGCTGATACACATCATTGATAATGTCCAAGGACTATCTTTATTCATAAACACATAGGAAATATCATCATACATGATTGCCTCTAGGGTATATCTCCAACAGTCTCCCACTTGCACTAGAGTCAATCAAATAGACATCGAATGCCCATAGCTCTAACGTGCCCCTCATGCTTGGGTTGTGGAAGCGGCTTAGTCAACGGATCCGCAACATTTGCATCCGTGTGAATTTTGCATAACTCTACATCACCACTCTTTACGATCGTTCGTATCAGGTGATATTTCCGATCTATGTGTCTGACCTTGTGGTGATTCCTTAGCTCCTTGGCTTGTGCGATGGCACCAAAATTATCACAATAAAGGTCCAACGGTTTTACCGATGCTGGGAAAATACCAAGATCATCCAGAAAGTTCCGGATCCAAACACCTTCCTTTGCAGCTTCACAAGCCGCAATGTATTCGGCTTCTGTAGTAGAATCGGCCACCGTATCTTGCTTGGAACTCATCCAGCTCACTGCTCCTCCATTCATGACGTACACGAATCCGGACTGTGATCGACAATCATCTCTGTCGGGTTGGAAACTAGCATCGGCGTAACCCCTTACGACGAGCTCTTCCTCACCTCCATGAACTAGGAACATCTCTTTAGTCCTTTTCAGGTACTTCAAAATAGTCTTTACCGCTGCCCAGTGACTCTCACCTGGGTTGGCCTGGTATCTACTTGTTAGGCTTATTGCAAAAGCAACATCGGGGCGCGTACATATCATGGCATACATGATGGATCCGATTGCCGAGGCATATGGAATCCTACTCATCCTGCTTCGCTCATCAGATGTCGAAGGACTCTGAGTGTCGCTTAGCCTTATACCATGTGAGAGTGGCAAGAACCCTTTCTTTGCCCCACTCATGTTCAACCGCTTCAACACTTTATCTATTTACGTGCTCTGGCTTAAGCCGAGCAGCCTCCTTGATCTATCTCTATAGATCTTAATGCCTAAAATGTACATTGCCTCACCAAGGTCCTTCATCGAAAACTTGCCATTCAATGACTCCTTGAACGAGTTCAGCATCGAAATATCATCCACATACAAGATCAAAAACACTATCGAGCTCTGATACGTCTCCATCGTATCTATAATTTTTTATTGTTCCATGCCAATATTCTACAACTTTCATATACTTTTGGCAACTTTTTATACTATTTTTGGCACTAACATATTGATCCAGTGACCAGTGCCAGTTCATGTCTGTTGCATGTTTTTTGGTTTCGCAGAATATCCATATCAAACGGAGTCCAAACGGGATAAAAACGGATGGAGATACTTGTCAGAATATTTGGAAAATCTGGAAGAAAAATCAACGCGAACCAGTGTCCGAGGTGGGCACGAGGTAGGGGGGCGCGCCCCTGACCCTCGTGACCCACCTGTAAGGCGGTTGACGCCCTTCTTCAGCCGCAAGAAAGCTAATTTTTGGAAAAAAAATCATGCCGAAGGTTTCGTTCCAATCAGAGTTACGGATCTCCGGATATAAAAGAAACGGTGAAAGGACAGCAGAGCAGAACACAGAAACAGAGAGAGACAGAGGGACAGATCCAATCTCGGAGGGGCTCTCGCCCCTCCAACACCATGGAGGCCAGGGACCAGAGGGGAAACCCTTCTCCCATCTAGGGAGGAGGTCAAGGAAGAAGAAGAAGGAGGGGGGCTCTCTCCCCCTCGCTTCCGGTGGCACCAGAGTGCCACCGGGGGCCATCATCATCATCACCGCGATCTAAACCAACACCTCCTCCATCTTCACCAACAACTCCATCACCTTCCCCCTCTATCTACAGCGGTCCACTCTCCCGCAACCCGCTGTAGCCTCTACTTGAACATGGTGCTTTATGCTTCATATTATTATCCAATGATGTGTTGCCATCCTATGATGTCTGAGTAGATTTTCATTGTCCTATCGATGGTTGATAAATTGCTATGATTGATTTAATTTGCTTGTGGTTATGTTGCTGTCCTTTGGTGCCCATCATATGATTGCGTGCGTGGATCACACCATAGGGTTAGTTGTATGTTGATAGGACTATGTATTGGAGGGCAAGAGTGACAGAAGCTTCAACCTAGCATAGAAATTGATGCATACGGGATTGAAGGGGGATCAATATATCTTAATGCTATGGTTGGGATTTACCTTAATGAACATTAGTAGTTGCGGATGCTTGCTAATAGTTCCAATCATAAGTGCATAGAATTCCAAGTCAGGGATGACATGCTAGCAGTGGCCTCTCCCACATAATACTTGCTATCGGTCTAGTAAAGTAATCAATTGCTTAGTGGCAATTTCGCAACTCCTACCACTACTTTTCCACACTCGCTATATTTAATTTATTGTTTCTTTATCTAAACAGCCCCTACTTTTTATTTATGTACTCATTATTATCTTGCAAACCTATCCAACAACATCTACACAGTACTTCTAGTTTCATACTTGTTATAGGTAAAGCGAACGTCAAGCGTGCATAGAGTTGTATCGGTGGTCGATAGAACTTGAGGGAATATTTGTTCTACCTTTAGCTCCTCGCTGGGTTCTACACTCTTACTTATCGAAAACTGTTGCGATCCCCTATACTTGTGGGTTATCAAGCTCCCACTTAACTTCTTGTATAAACAAGAGTCCTCTTCGCTTTTGATGAAGCCGAAACCAGTGACGACCTCATCAAAATGAATGTTCCAGCTCCGAGATGCTTGCCTCAACCCATAAATGGATCTCTTGAGCTTGCATACCTTACTAGTGCTACTCGGATCAACAAAACCCTCGGGCTATATCATATACATGTCCTCGGTTAAATTTCCATGAAGGAAAGCCGTCTTGACATCCATCTGCCATATCTCGTAATCGAAATATGCAGCTATAGCTAGTACGATCCTCACCGACTTCAGCATCGCTACCGGCGAGTAAGTCTCGTCGTAGTCAATTCCTTGAACTTGTCCATAACCCTTAGCGACAAGCCGAGATTTGTGGATTTGATCATTTCCATCCAAATCGGTTTTCTTCTTAAAGACCCATTTGCAACCAATGGCCGTTACGCCAGGCGGCGGATCAACCAAGTCCCAAACTTGATTCTCATCCATGGACTTTAACTCGCATCTCATGGCCTCCAGCCATGCCTCGGAATCTGGGCTCACCATCGCTTCCGCATATGTGGCCGGCTCGTCGCTTTCTAGCAACAATACATCGCGCACTCTGCGCAATCTTTCCGACCTCCGTGGTTCCGGTGCCGCTTCCACTACGGGTTCCCTAACTGACTTCGGTATGATCTCATCACCAACCGAGCCGTCCCTGAGTGGTCCTCGAATTTCTTCGAGTCGGACCGTCCTCCCAATCGCCTCCCGACTGAGAAACTCTTTCTCAAGGAAAACCCCGTTCCGAGCAACAAACACTTTGTTCTCTTCCCCGTTGTAGAAGTTATATCCCAAGGTTTCCCTCGGATATCCCATGAATATGCATTTATCCGACTTGGGTGTAAGCTTGTCTGGCATAAGTTTCTTGACAAATGCTTCACAACCCCAAATCTTTAGAAAAGACAAACTGGGACTCTTCCCGGTCCACATCTCATGTGGTGTCTTGTCTACGGATTTTGATGGTACCTGTTAAGTGTGAAAGTTGCAGTTTCTAGAGCGTATCCCTAGAATGACAAGGGTAAATCCGACTTGCTCATCATAGATTGAACCATGTCCAACAAGGTGTGATTCCTCCGTTCTGATACACCATTTCTCTGTGGCGTACCCGAAGGTTTGAGCTGAGGTACTATTCCTCTGCTTTTCAGATGATCATCAAACTCCTGGCTCATGTACTCACCTCCACGATCAGATCATAGAAGTTTTATAGTCTTGCCGAGCTGATTCTCCACCTCGTTTTGAAACTCTTTGAAGTTTTCAAAAGTCTATGACTTGTGCCTCATCAAATAGATATATCCATATCTACTCAAGTCGTTGGTAAAAGTCACAAAGTACTGATAACCACCTCTGGCAGTTGTGCTCATTGGTCCACACACATCACTGTCATATTAGTTCCAACAGCTCGGATGCCCTCTCGCAACTCTTTGCGAAAGGAGACTTAGTCATCTTGCCAAGCAAGCATGATTCGCATGTCTCGAATGACCCAAAGTCGATCGAAGTTAGTAGTCCATCATCATGGAGCTTCTTCATGCATTTCAGACTAATGTGTCCAAGCCGGCAATGCCAGAAGTATGTCGGATCTATCTCATTGGGCTTATGCCTCTTGACATTCACGTTATAGACCGGTTCCTGTTCTAGATTCAATATAAATAACCCATCAAGAATGGGTGCATAGCCGTGGAACATACCATTCAAATAAATCGAACAACCATTGTCGGAGTAAATAGCCATGGGTAGCCTAGCCGGCTCCCCCTGGCCCTTCTGAAAAAGTTGCGAGCCCGCCCGGCTCTCAAGAATCAAAGACGTGGGGCCGCCTTCCCCTTGCCGGCTGCCACCCGGGCCGGCTCCCGGAAGGCGGTCCGACTTTAGCCCTCATGAGAAGGCCGACTCCAAGAAGCCGGCCATGAGAAGGCCGACTCCAAGAAGCCGGCTCGCCATAAAGCGGTCAAGACTGTACCCACAAAGTTTGCACCCACCTAACGGCGGTGCGACGGGGCGTGGCTACAGTAAAGCCTGCCGCCCCCGAATCCCGGAGCACGCCTGGCACAGTGCGCCGTACGGGGTAGGCGTGACCCATCCGGCGCAGCACTGTTGCCACGTTGACTCTGGCATCACCCACGACGGTCCGCCAGCGTGGCCCACCGACGGTGGGCCCCTTTGAGCAGAGAGACGCCCGAAGGCGGCCACACCTCCCACCGGTCGGCCCAAGACAGAGCCGGCTCCCCGCAGCCGGCTTGCTGCTTTCCTCGAAGAGGACGCCCCATTAAGGAGACAAGACGCGGTAAGGCTACAGCGATCGCCTGACAGGCGGCGGTACTGTAGCCGCGCTTACCACGATGAAGCTCACGTCAACAAGATGGAGTCACAGTAACCAGCCGCCGACCAGGCCCTGGACAGCGGGGCCTGCCTGTCGACAAAGGGGCCGGCAGCCGGCGGGACCCACCAGTCGGCGGGCCCCAGCAGCCGGCGCAGAAGCCGGCGAGAGCAGTCATAGACAGCTGGGCCCTGCGCCCAGCCGGATTACCATTATACCCCCGGGGGGTAGGCCTATATAAACCCCCCGGAGCACCCATGCAAAGGGTTCGACCCCTTACTAGTTCTAGACACGACACCGGGAGTAGAAGCAGGCTAGCCGTGCCCTTCTTCCTCCTCCCCCCAAACAGCTCAAGGAGCGTTGTATTGCTACTCGATTCATCTAGTGAACATGCGGAGACCCCGCAGAGCAGCAGTAGGGGTGTTATCTCCACGGAGGGCCCCGAAGCTGGGTAAGATCCGCCGGCGTGCATGTCTTCGCCTTATCCCGTTTCCAGGCACCGGCGATGTCTTACTGGCTCCCACAATGATAAGCCACCCGTTGGCATATGTCGCACCTACCACCCGACATTTGGCACCCACCGTGGGGCCAGGTGCACCGTCATCCGGAGACCTGTTCTGGACGGGAACCTTATTCCTCCCCCGTGAGCGTAGCTAGCCCGGCACACCCGATGGCGCTTGCCACGACGCGCTGCAAGGCGTCACCAGCATCTGCGCAGCGAGCAGCCTCGCCGATCTCCACGACGAAACCCGCGTCTCCGACGAGCTCGCCTCCGATGCGGGCACCGACAACCTCGCCAACCTTCTCGGCCAGCTCCACGTCTTCAGCGAGCCCGCTGCGGACCTGGAGTCGGTTGGCTCCACCGACCCGATGCCTGTCGACTCCGACACGGCCTCCTACGACACCTTCCCCACCAACGTCACGATCTACAATGACCCGCTTCCTCGAGCCGACGGCTGCGATGCTGTCACCGCCGAAGTGATGGTTGTCGGCCACGGCGGCCTGGCCGACGAGAGCGCCCACGACGCCTCGCGCGCGGCGGCCCACGTCTTGTCCGCTCCCCTCCCGGCTGATGCCGACGACGAAGCACTAGAGGCACGCCGCCTCGCCCTCCTCGCAGAGGGCCGGAGGCTGGCCTCCGTAAGACGCCTCACTGAGGCCTACCAGCGCGAAGCTGACCGCGCCGCCTTCGGCACGCTGGCCCCGGGCGGGCCAAGCCGGGCCGGCCTTGTCAAGCAACGCGGCGCCGTCATCGCCGACACACTGGGAGTCGACCGCCCGGTCTATGCCACGCCGCTCGAGAACTTACGTGCTGCCCAGGCGGCTGTAGACGAGTTGGACGGCTTGGAGGCTGAAGACCTCCCCCACATGACCCGGCGCATCCAGCAATTGATTGACGCAGCCGCGCAGCGACACGAAGCCGACGCCCCGGACGCCGACTGCGAGCAATACCCGCGCACGACGCGAGAAAGAGCCGGCTGCCAGCCGCAGCTGGACCCGGATCTCCATCGAGCGAGACGCGGACGGTCATCCCCGAGCCATGGAATGGCGGGGAGACCCGCCTCCGCCTCCGCCCCGTGGAGAGAGATATCCTGCCTCGCCGCTAGTGGCGCACCCGACTCTCAGCGGCCGACTAGGCCGCCGCGAAGGAATCGGCGAGAACGACGCCCGCCATCGGATCGACCGCCTGGCGCGATCCCTGGCATTGGAAGAAGAAGACGATGTCGGCCCGCCTTGTTTCGGCCCCCGCATCCGCGACGAACCCTTTCCCAAAGGGTTCTCGCTCCCAAGAGACACGCCCAAGTACAACGGCTCCGTGAAGCCGGAAGATTGGTTGATCGACTACTCCACGGTGGTTAGCATAGCCAACGGCAACTGGCGCGTTGCCGTGAAGTACGTGCCCCTCATGCTGCAAGGCACGACGCGGACCTGGCTCAACAGCCTCAAGCCGCGTAGCATCAACAGCTGGCTAGACTTCACAGAAGCCTTCATCCGCAACTTCACCAGCACCTACAAGCGGGCTCCCAAGCCCAGACAGCTCTCCTTGTGCGTACAAGGCCCCGCCGAGTCCACTCGCGATTACCTCACGCGTTGGGCCGAGCTCCGCAACTCCTGTGAAGGGGTGCACGAGGTGCAAGCCATAGAATACTTCACAGCCGGATGCCGAGAAGGCACCCTCCTCAAGCACAAGCTCCTCTGCGACGAGCCGGCTACCCTCGACGAGCTTCTAGACATAGCGGACAAGTACGCCACCGCCGACTCCTCGATGAAGACCGAGCTTCGGGTGGACGCGTCCGGAAAGGTACTCGACCCGGCGCCCAAGACACCGGCTGGGGATTCCGGCCGACACCCTAACTCGAACGACCACAAGCGCAAGGGCCCCGCGCCACCTCCCGCCAGCCGGCAGGTGGCCACAGTCGAAGATGCGCCGCCCGAAGAACAACCGGCGCCCAAGAAGCCCAAGGGCGGCAGGCCGGCTTGGCAGCCCGCCTTCTCCTACGAGCAAACCCTCGACTCCCCTTGCAAGTTCTACAGCACGAAGCCGTCCAACCACACGATCCGGAAGTGCAATTGGCTCACCCGAATCTCTAAGGGCGAGGGGCTCCTGCCGCCTCCGCCTGCCGGCCCGCCGCCTCCGGCCGCTCGGCCCGCAGTCGGAGCCGTGCATGACGAGTTCCCTGATGAGCAAGCAACCTACATCGTCTTTACAAGCCAGCCCGAAGACCGGCGCAACAAACCCGAGAGTGCCAGGAAGTTGGCGTGGTCGCTGCCAGCCCCGCTGGACACATGCATTGGTCAGAAAAGCCCATCAGCTGGAGCCGGGCCGACCATCCGGAGGTGATGCCGTCTCCCGGCTCTTATGCTTTGGTCCTGGAAGCCACCCTTGCAACGGACAGACGCGCCGCCCGCTTCTCCCGTGTGTTGATAGACGGCAGGAGCAGCATCAACATCCTGTATCGTGACACCCTGGAGAAGCTAAACGTCAAGACAAAGCAGCTCGCGCCCACTCGGACAGTTTTCCACGGCATCGTACCCGGCCTGTCCTGCGCCCCCATTGGCAAAATCAAGATCGATGTACTTTTTGGGGACAAGGAGCATTTCCACCGGGAAGCGATCTGGTTTGAAGTGGTGGACCTGGAGAGCCCTTACCATGCATTGCTGGGCCGACCTGCCTTGGCCAAATTCATGGCAGTTCCCCACTATGCATACCTCAAGATGAAGATACCAAGCACCAAAGGCGTCATCACCGTAGCCGGTGATTACAAGAAGTCCTCTGAGTGCGCAGCGGCCAGCAGCCGGCTGGCCGAGTCCCTTGTGATTGCCGAAGAGAAGAAGATGCTGGACCGAGTCGTGGCCATAGCCGGCAAGCACTCGGCCATGTCCGCCGACCCCAAGGAGCATGATACTCAAGGGTCTTTCTAGCCGGCCAAGGAGACGAAGAAGATACCTCTTGACCCCGAGCATCCAGAGAGGTTTGCCGTCATCGGGGCAAACCTGAACAGTAAATAGGAAGGCGAGCTCGCTGATTTCCTCCGTGAGAATCGGGACATCTTTGCATGGTCCCCCAAGGACATGCCGGGTGTTCCGAGGAAATTCGCCGAGCACAAACTGCACGTTCGAGAAGACGCAAAGCCAGTCAGACAACCCCTTCGCCGATTGTCGGAGGAGAAGCGCAGGATTGTAGGGGAGGAGATAGCCCGGCTCTTGGCGGCCGGCTTCATCATGGAAGTTTTCTTTCCAGAGTGGCTCGCCAACCCGGTCCTTGTGCTAAAGAAGAACAACAAGTGGCGCATGTGTATAGACTACACGAGCCTCAACAAGGCCTGCCCCAAAGATCCTTTTGCCCTGCCAAGGATTAACCAAGTGATAGACTCCATAGCCGGATGCGAGCTGTTGAGTTTTTTGGATGCTTACTCCGGATACCATCAGATAAAGCTGGATCCGGACGACTGTCTGAAGACTGCCTTCATCACGCCATTTGGAGCCTTCTGCTACCTGACCATGACATCCGGCTTGAGAAATGCCGGTGCCACCTTTCAGCGTTGCATGCAGAAGTGCCTCCTCAAGCAACTCGGCAGAAACGCTCACGTTTACGTGGATGATATCGTGGTGAAGACGGAGAAGCGCGGCACCTTGCTGGGAGACCTCAAGGAAACATTTGAGAACTTACGTCGGTTCCAAATCAAGCTCAACCCCGAGAAATGCATGTCCGGAGTGCCAGCCGGCCAGCTCCTAGGCTTCCTGGTCTCCGAGCGCGGCATTGAATGCAACCCGGTGAAGATCAAGGCCATCGAGAGAATGGCGATCCCCACCAAGCTTCGAGACATTCAGAAGTTCACCGGGTGCTTAGCCTCCTTGAACCGCTTCATCAGCCGGCTCGGAGAGAAAGCTCTCCCCCTCTACCGCCTCATGAAGAAGAGCACTCACTTCGAGTGGAACGACCAGGACGGCCAAGCTTTTCACGAGCTGAAGAAGATGCTGGCCACGCCTCCTGTCCTCGTGGCCCCGACTGAGAAAGAGCCCATGCTCCTCTACATCGCCGCAACCAGCCGGGTGGTCAGCACCGTCATCGTAGTCCAGCGCCCAGAAGAAGGCCGAGCCCAGCCGGTCCAGAGGCCGGTGTATTATTTGAGCGAGGTGCTGTCCGCCTCAAAGCAGAACTACCCCCACTACCAGAAGATGTGTTACGGCGTGTACTTCACCGCCAAGAAGCTGAAGCCCTACTTTCAAGAGCATCCCGTCACGGTCGTATGCACTGCCCCGCTAGCCGAGATCATAGGCAGCCGGGATGCATCCGGCCGGGTGGCAAAATGGGCCATCGAGCTGGCCCCCTACATGATCTTCTACCAACCCCGCACTGCCATCAAGTCCCAAGCACTGGCCGACTTCCTCGTCGACTGGGCCGAGACCCAGTACCTGCCGCTGGCTCCCGACTCCACCCATTGGCGCATGCACTTCGACGGGTCCAAGATGCGCACCGGCTTGGGAGCCGGCGTCGTCCTTACCTCTCCCAAAGGCAACAAGCTCAGATACATGCTACAGATCCACTTTGCCGCCTCCAACAACGTGGCCGAGTACGAAGCGCTCATACACGGGCTCCGGCTTGCCAAGGAACTTGGCATTCGCCGGATCCTATGTTATGGCGACTCGGACCTTGTGGTCCAGCAATCATCCGGCGACTGGGACGCCAAGGACGCGAATATGGCGAGCTACCGTTTCCTGGTCCAACAACTCAGCGGATACTTTGAAGGATGCGAGTTCCTCCACGTACCACGAGCCGACAACGAGCCAGCCGATGCCCTGGCTCGAATAGGCTCCACTCGGCAAGCAACTCCAACCGGCATCGCTCTACAACGCCTTCTCAAGCCATCCATCAAGCCGTCTCCAGAGTCCGATTCCATCTTCGTGCCGCCTGACCCCGACGCGACCAGGTCCGGCTCGAAGAACCAAGTAGGCGACCCCAAGACCCCCATAGCCGGCTCGGGGACTTCGGCAGCCGGCTCGGGGACTCCGGCAGCCGGCTCTGGGACTGCGGCAGACGGCTCAGGGACCGCGGTAGCCGGCCCGGGGACTGCACCAGCACTACAGCCGGCGGCCGACTCCAGCACCTCACCGCCCAGCCCACCCACCCTGGTGGCAGTAGCCACTTTGGCAGTAGAAGAAGTCGCGGCTCCATCATGGGCTCAGTCCATCCTCAACTTCCTAGTATGCCAAGACCTGCTGGCTGACGAAACAGAAGCAAGACAAGTCCAGCGTCGAGCCGGGGCGTACACAATCGTCAACAGAGAACTACTCAGGCGCAGCGTCACTAGAATCCTCCAACGGTGCGTCGAGCAAGAGAAAGGCATTGCAATCCTCACAGACATTCACCAAGGAGAATGCGGCCACCACGCGGCCTCAAGATCACTTGTTGCCAAAGCCTTCCGCCATGGTTTCTTCTGGCCGACTGCTTTGGATGACGCCAAAGAATTAGTCAAACACTGCAAGGGATGCCAATTCTTCAGCTCCAAGCAACACGTGCCGGCTTCGGCACTCAAGACCATTCCCCTCACTTGGCCCTTTGCCGTTTGGGGACTGGACATGGTGGGCCCATTCAAGACGGCGCGCGGCGGCATGACGCATTTGCTCGTCGCCGTGGACAAATTCACCAAGTGGATTGAGGCAAAGCCGATCAAGAAGCTGAATGGGCCGACTGTCATGACGTTCATCGCAGACATAACAACTCGGTACGGCGTGCCGCACAGCATCATCACCGACAATGGCACGAATATTGCCAAAGGAGCCTTGGCACGTTTCTGCGCAGCCCAAGGTATCCGGCTGGACTTAGCATCCGTCGCCCACCCGCAGTCAAACGGCCAGGTCGAGCGAGCCAACGGCCTCATCCTCTCCGGCATCAAGCCCCGACTGGTTGTACCTCTGGAGCGCTCAGCCGGCTGTTGGCTCGATGAGCTGCCGACTGTCCTCTAGAGTCTACGCACTACACCAAACAAGTCAACCGGCTTCACCCCTTTCTTCCTTGTGTATGGTGCCGAGGTGGTCATCCCAACTGACATCGAATTTGACTCGCCTCGAGTAACCATGTACACGGAAGCGGAGGCCAAGGAAGCACGAGAAGACGGCGTCGACCTGCTGGAAGAAAGCCGGCTGTTAGCCCTCAGCCGGTCTGCAATCTACCAGCAGGGTTTGCGCCGCTACCACAGCCGGAAGGTCAGGCCAAGATCTTTCCAAGAGGGCGATCTTGTGCTCCGGCTGATCCAGCGAACAGCCAGCCAGCACAAGCTCTCAGCCCCTTGGGAAGGCCCCTTCGTCATCAGCAGAGCTCTAGGCAACGACTCCTACTACCTGATCGACGCACAGAAGCCGAAGGTGCGCAAGAGAGACGACTCCGGCAAGGAGTCGGAACGACCATGGAACGCCAACCTCCTTCGAAGATTTTTCAGTTGAAAGGCAGTATGTATTACGCTAACTTTTGTATTAAGTACAAGACAATAGGCTCCCCGAGGAGGGCTCGGGGACTGCCATCCCTTATTTATGAATGAAAAGTATCATGCTTATGACCTTGTCGTATCATTTACTTATTCCGTCCGGCACCGAGTTCGACTAGTCGGCTCGGGGACTGGCCGACTGGAGTTATGTTAGAAGTCCTACCCGCAGTCAGACAAGTAGTGTGCCGGCTCTCAAGCCTTCTCTTGCCAAAAGTCGCAGTTCAAAGAACCGGCTGTCCGGCTGGCAAGAGTTAAAGGTAAGAACGGGCGCCCACACGAAAAACGGCTAGGGACTAACGGACTAATATGACAAAAGCCGGTTTTTCTCACACCGCCGACTGGCTACCAGAGTAGCCGGCCAGCCGGTTTCCATTCACTTCACTTTAATCCAAGAAAGCTCAAGTACTTGCCTCTCCAAAGAGGGAAGGCGGCAAAGGAAAAAGCCTAAGGATAAAAAAGCATACGCGAATGGAAACCAAACATGCACATGATAATATTTACATAAAAAGACCTCCGAGAGGCCAGCATTCAACATAGTTTGGATACACCCCCAGTGGGTGGAATTGCGAAAACTTAACAAAGATTGTTCAAAGACAACAAAGCAGGAAAGATAAAGACGGCAGGTCAAGCTGGCGGAGCGGCCGACGAGCCAGACTGGTTGGCGGAGACGGTCGTGCCGGCTGAAGGAGCGGCCGGCTGACGAACTTCGGCTTGGTCGCCGCCTCCCGCAGAGGGTGCGCTTCCACGCGCCTCGTTGCTGGAGGCACGGTCGGCCTGAGGTCGGCTGGTTGTTCCACCAGCAGGCTCGACGTCTTCGCCGTCCTCGTCTTCGTCTTCTTCGCCCTCGTCGCTGGAGGCAATCTCCTCCGCCGAGTCCTCGCCCACCGCCGGGTTCAACCCAAACCACTCCTCCGGCTGAGCAACACCGTCATCATCGATTTCGGGTGCAAAAACGCTGATGTCGGTGCACTCGGCGATCGTCGAAGCTTGCTGGGTGATAGCCGGCCTCACCTCCTCCAGCTCCGCGTCGGCCTCCATCCGCCAAGTGCGCAGCTGGTCCAGGCTCAGCCCTGGGTACCAAGCCCGAACGAATTCCAACGCCTGCCCGGCTCCGAGGCGGGCCGCTGACGCTTTCCAAGCCTCGAAGCGACCAACTGCGACTTCCAGCCAGTCGGTAGTTCGGCTTGGGGTGCGGGGGATCGTCTCGCCGGGCCAGAGGGCGGCCAACACTTGCGCCTCGGCACGTTGGAGCCGGCGAAGCATCCGATGAGCCGGCTGCAACCGTGCCTGGACAGCCAGGAGCTGCTCCTCAAGGGTCCGGTTTGCATCCGGCGCAATGTCGGCCCCCGCTTGACGGCGCGCCTCGCGATGGGCCTCAATGCTTTGGGCAGCAAAGGCGGAGTAGCCCGGGAAGTAATCTGCAAGAAACAACAAGCAACAGCTCCAGATAAGTCAAAAAACCCAAGCGGCAAGGGGCAGGAGAAGGGCTAAGAAGACAGCTTACCATCGATCAAGTCCTCGATCCGGCCGAAGCCTTCGTCCAGGGCTCGCCGGGTCTCAGACCAGCTCGCCGCCTCCATCTCATACTCTGCCAGCAAGGCGGCTTCACTTTCCTTCGCCGCCTGCAGGGCCGCTTTGTGGCTCTCCTCTTGGTCGGCCAGCTTCTTGGCTAGGCGATCCCGTTCCTGGACCAAGGCGGCGCACTCGGCCTCCTTGGTGTGGAGGGCGGCCTTCTCTTCGCCAAGCTCCTTCCTCAAGTCGGCGTAGGACCCTGAAGACAAAGAAAAAGAAAAAACCAATAAGAAAAGAGTCGTCAAGAAAGATCCGACCCGACTGCGCAGCAGTCGGCCCGAATCTCGGGGACTACACCCAGTGGGTGCGCTGACGCGCCCCCACAGGAGACAGACAAAACCAAGTACTTACTTCGGCTGTCGGCCAGGTCGTCGGTCCGCCGGCTCAACTCCCGAGCCTGGGAGTTGAAGGCGGCAGCACGAAGGTTGTGGTATTCCTGAAGGTTCAGAAAAAAGCAAAGTAAGATAGCCGTCGAGAAAGATCCGACCCGACTGCGCAGCAGTCGGCCCGGATCTCGGGGACTACACCCAGTGGGTGCGCTGACGCGCCCCCACGGAAGAAATTAAGAAAGCAAAGCAGCCAAGAACGAAGGACTCACCCGGACAGTGGCTCGCGTTGACAAGAACTCTTGGTTGAGCTGTTGCAGCAGGGCGGCCTGAGCTTGTAGCCGGCTCCGGACCCCTTGAGCCGCCGCATCCAGCTCGCCAGTCCCCCCGCTGGGAGTCCACTCGGACATGGCGGTGCTGGCCGCCTCCAGATCTTCCGCCGACTGGCCTGCGCCCGCGGCTCGGCGCAACTCCGGCGGAGCGGCGCCTCCCCCTGCGCGCCGGCCTGTCGCCGGCTGCACCTCGAGGCCGGCTCTGTTCTCCGGCTCACCTCCGGCCGGCTCCTCTGGCGCCGCTGACGATTGACCGCCTTGGCCCGCTCCGGTTGGCGCTGCTGGCGGCGCTCTCCCCGCCAAGGCCACGGGGTCCTCCCCCCTCTCCAACAACGGCGGGTCTTGGACGATCTCCTCCGCCAAGGGCAACGGGGTGTCGGGGGCTACGGCTCGGAGAGGAATGGCGAGCAGTGGAGGCTGGTCGCGCGAGCTTTCCGCCTCCGTCTCCGCAGTAGCCGCCTCCGTCTGGGCCTTGGCCGCCGCTTCGGCCTGCTCCCTCGCCGCCTGGGCAGCCGCCTTCTCCGCCGCCTTGCTCTCCTCCCGCGCTTCGCGGGCGTTCCGCTCTGTGGCCTCCCTGAGATCGGCGCGGGGGTCCACGCGGCGGGAGCTCGAAGACCCTCCAGCCGGCCCCACGACGGTGCCGCCCGGGCCCCGCTCAAGGGAAAGCGGCGCCCTGTCCAGCAAGCGAGGAAAAGTTAAGAAGAATATTCGAAGAGAAAGAGAATTATGACAAGAATGCGGCAAGGCAATTGAAGACTTACGCCGAGACTGCCTGGGGCTGCTTCACTGCCTTATGGAAGCGGGCCGCCTTCGCGGACGCCTCGTCTCGCTTTGTCGCCGCGGTGGAGGGCTTGGACTTCTTCGGCTGACTGCCGAAGAGGCCTAGAGCGGCCCGGCGCTTCTGCGCGCCGCCGGCAGCCAGCGCGACAGACGAGCCCGCGCCCTGTTGGTCGGCCGCCGGCTGGCGACGCACGGCGACTTCGGCTTCGAAATCGTCCGGCCAGTCCTCGAAGCTCGCGGTGAACCTTGAGCCTCCGGGCTCGGCACAGTCCCCCACGACGGCGTCTTCCATGGCGGCCGCCCCCAAGTCCGGGTCGTCAACGTCATCCGCCGTGCGGTCGGGGGCGTACTAGCGTTCAATTCCCGCCGCCCCAGCCGGCGGCGCAAGAAGAGGGTTCTGCTTGAAAGAACCGACTAGTCAGAAGCCGGCCGTCATGAAGCCGGCCGACGACAAAAAGAAGAAGAGAGAGAAACTTACCACGGGCGGAGGATTGGCGCGAGAATACGGCGCCTTGCCGTATTGCCAGTCCCCGGCGAGCTTGCAGTTGGCGATGTAGTTAACCATGAGCGCCACCTCCACGTGGGGCATTTCCCATGTGCTCAGATGTCTTGGGTCGAAGCGGCCGCTCATCTGACACATCACATGGGGCCGGCTTTGGAGAGGAAGGATCCGGCGCTCCACGAAGGCGGCCACCAAGTCGGCCCCGCGCAAGCCTTCCGACTGAATCAACACCCGAAGCCGGGAGATGGCGGCGTTCCCGGCCGGAGTCAATGACCGGGACCGGAAGCTCCACGAGGGCTGCCTCCCAGCCGGCGGGCCGGCTACGTAAGCCGGCAAGTTGATGTAGTCTCCTTGCTCGGCGACGTTCTTCACATAGAAATAAGATCTTTGCCAAACCTTCACCGACTGGATCAGGGGGATGGGCGGGAACGGGTTGTTCTCACTCGCCCTCCTCATGGCGATGAAGGCTCCGCAGGGGGCGGGCACGCCGGTGACGACCGTGCCGAGCTTGCTCTGGAAGAACTCTCCCCAGAGCTCCAATGTGGGGAGCAGCCCCAAGAAGCCTTCACAGAGGGAGACAAAGGCCGACAGCAGCATCACCGCATTGGGCGTAAGGTGATGCGGCTGGAGGTTGTAGAACTCCAGGAAAGAGCGCAGAAACCCGCTCGTCGGAAGGCCGAAGCCGCGCAGGCAGTGCGAGCGGAAGACGACCCGCTCGCCCTCCTCCGGCGCCGGCGAGATCTCCTTCGCGGGCGCCAGGCGGACCTGTACGCGGTCGGCACCGGGCAGGCGCCGGGTCTGGCAAAGGAACTCCACGTGGTCTTCGTGGACGTTGGAGCCATCCCACGAGCTTGACAACGCCATGGGAGCAAGGCGGTGTAGAGACGCGACGGCGCTGAGACGGGAAGCTGCGACAACAGCGAGAGGAAGAAGACGAGGGTTAGGAGGGGCGGAGCGGGAGGGAGCGTGCGAACCACTGTCGCTCTCCCTCCTCCCCCTACTTATAGGCTCACGTGGCGGAGCCGAGAAGGCGCGGCGTGGGGAAGCGTGGGGATCGATCGTGCCCACTCCCCACGTCCCGCGATTATTGAGCGTTAACGGCAAAACGAAACTGCCTCGAGAAGGTGAGCGGCCCCTGTGGGCCACGGAAGATCCGCGCCCGGACCAAGGCTCATGAGTGGCGGGCCCGGGCCTGCGGCGGCGTCCCGTCGCGCGCGTGCGCTCGCAGGATCCCGCTGCCACGTGGCCGCGGGGGGGGGGGGGGCGTAGTCAGCACGCAGGTCCCCCCTCCTCCCGCCTGTAAGACGCGGAGCCCTCTGAAGTCAGCATACACCCGCAAAGTCGGCTCTTCAGGATGGGAAGCTGACCAAGCTTCTCGTCCCCCTGCTCACCTCGGAGCTCGATCAGCTTCGCGGACTACTGTCGGAGTAAATAGCCATGGGTAGCCTAGCCGGCTCCCCCTGGCCCTTCTGAAAAAGTTGCGAGCCCGCCCGGCTCTCAAGAATCAAAGACGTGGGGCCGCCTTCCCCTTGCCGGCTGCCACCCGGGCCGGCTCCCGGAAGGCGGTCCGGCTTTAGCCCTCATGAGAAGGCCGACTCCAAGAAGCCGGCCATGAGAAGGCCGACTCCAAGAAGCCGGCTCCCCATAAAGAGGTCAAGACCGTACCCACAAAGTTTGCACCCACCTAACGGCGGTGCGACGGGGCGTGGCTACAGTAAAGCCTGCCGCCCCCGAATCCCGGAGCATGCCTGGCACAGTGTGCCGTACGGGGTAGGCGTGACCCGTCCGGCGCAGCACTGTTGCCACGTTGACTCTGGCATCACCCACGACGGGCCGCCAGCGTGGCCCACCGACGGTGGGCCCCTTTGAGCAGAGAGACGCCCGAAGGCGGCCACACCTCCCACCGGTCGGCCCAAGACAGAGCCGGCTCCCCGCAGCCGGCTTGCCGCTTTCCTCGAAGAGGACGCCCCATTAAGGAGACAAGACGCGGTAAGGCTACAGTGATCGCCTGACAGGCGGCGGTACTGTAGCCGCGCTTACCACGATGAAGCTCACGTCAACAAGATGGAGTCACAGTAACCAGCCGCCAACCAGGCCCTGGACAGCGGGGCCTGCCTGTCGACAAAGGGGCCGGCAGCCGGCGGGACCCACCAGTCGGCGGGCCCCAGCAGCCGGCGCAGAAGCCGGCGAGAGCAGTCATAGACGGCTGGGCCTCGCGCCCAGCCGGATTACCATTATACCCCCGGGGGGTAGGCCTATATAAACCCCCCGGAGCACCCATGCAAAGGGTTCGACCCCTTACTAGTTCTAGACACGACACCGGGAGCAGAAGCAGGCTAGCCGTGCCCTTCTTCCTCCTCCCCCCCCCCAAACAGCTCAAGGAGCGTTGTATTGCTACTCGATTCATCTAGTGAACATGCGGAGACCCCGCAGAGCAGCAGTAGGGGTGTTATCTCCACGGAGAGCCCCGAAGCTGGGTAAGATCCGCCGGCGTGCATGTCTTCGCCTTATCCCGTTTCCAGGCACCGGCGATGTCTTACTGGCTCCCACAATGATAAGCCACCCGTTGGCATATGTCGCACCTACCACCCGACAACCATTGTCCTTTAAATTGAATTCATAACCCTGACTCATCAAGCATGAGGCAGAAATAATGTTCCGACTAAGTGCAGGAATGTAATAACAATTATTCAATTCCAAAATAAATCCAGAAGGAAGCTAGAGCTGCATCGTGCCGACCTCCAACGCAGCAACTCTTGCTTTGTTGCCGACCCTGATGTCAATCTCCCCTTGTGCCACACGCCTAGTTCTTACCAGCCCCTACATCGAGTTGCAAATATGAACACCGACTGTCGTGGTTCTAAGTCTGACAGTAATGTAGGGGGGTAATTATGGAGAGGCGAGGTCTTAGCTATGGAGAGGTTGTAAGGACGCAAGGTTTACGAGTTCAGGCCCTTCTCGGAAGAAGTAAAAGCCCTACGTCTCGGAGCCCGGAGGCGGTCGACTGGATTATGTGTGTATGAGTTACAGAGGTGCGAACCCTTGTCTCGGAGGAGGGGGGTGGCTTATATAGAGTGCGCCAGGACCCCGGCCAGCCCACGTTACGAAGGGTTCAATGTACATTAAGGTAGGGCGTTACTGATAACGCTGGTAATAAAGTGCTATGATGACCATAAAAGCTACTTAATGACCGACCGTTAGCGTGCGGAGTGACTTTAGGTCTCCTGGCCGTCGAGTGGTTGGATCTTGGTCGAGTAATTGCTTCTTGGTCGAATGTCTTCGAGTCTGTCGAGAGGAACACCTCCAAGTCGATTGAAAGGTGATTTATTCTAGAGGTGTCCTTGGATAGGGCAGTTAGGACAGGTCCGTGACCCTACCCTAGGTACATAGCTTCATCATTAGCCCCCGAATGGATCGAGGTTTGAGTGGGGAAGGAGTTGAGGACTTCTCCGACTCGTTTTCTATGCCGTGAGCATATCTTGTTTCAGATCAACGGACCTGAGTGCTGACAGCAACTCCCTTTTCAGTCGCCTTGATCCATTCTTAATTCTTCGCCGAGTGAGTTTCCTTACTTGTAAGGCTCCGAGTGACGGTGCGGAGGAGATCTTTGGTTTGACAAGTTATTTGCTGCCCGCGGATTTAGTGGGATCCGAATTTTGGGAAGTGCGCGGGACGGGGGAGGCCGCAGTAATCGGACGAGACAGAGCGGAGCCGCCTCGATTCCCACACCACCTTTTTCGCCACGTATCGCTCATGCGGTCGTTGCGGGATTTGACAGAGCCATCTGGGCCTACCTGTCAGCCACTCGGAAGCGGCCTCATATAAGGCGTTGGACCGGAGTCTCCCGAACAGTGCACCCCATTATCTCTTCTCCTCCTCATGCCTCTCCTCTGCGCTCGCTCTCGCTCCAGCGCCACCGCGCCACACGCGTCTCATCGGCGACAATGGTGCAGGAGAAGACAGCGGCTCTGGAGCGGGCAAAGAAGGCGACAGCGAGGTCAAAGGGGAAGGCGATGAGCCGGGGCGGATCCTCCTCGCGGACTGGCCTGCCGAAGGGTTGGATCCAGGGCGACTGGATCCACTCGAGGATCTCCCAAGAAGACCTCGACGACTTGGCCGAGGGAGGGCTGATCCCCTACGACTCGGCACGGCTTCTGGGGAAGGAATCCGAGCTGCAACCCCGGGAGGGTGAGCGCGTTCTTCTTGCCACCCACGTCGACCGTGGGTTTTCCTTGCCTCCTCATCCTTTCTTCCGAGGGTTTCTGAACTTCTTTGGGGCTCAACTCCACCATTTTACCCCCAACTCAATCGTTTATCTTGCCGTGTTCATTTCCTTGTGTGAGAACTTCTTGGGTTGTCGACCTCACTGGGGTCTTTTCAAGCATATTTTCACTTGTCGCTCCCAGACAGTGAAAAAGGCTAATCCGAGTGATGAGAGGACCCAAGTGATCCAGATGTGTGGGGGTCTTGGCATCCAGACGAGGGGAAAAAGCTCCTTTCCGGCCATGATTCTTCCCGATTCAGTTCGCGGATGGCAGTCGACCTAGTTCTACTGCAAAGACCAGTCGACGCCAGGGCAATCGACTGGCCTCCCTCCCTTTACCATGGACCGAGTGGAAAAACCTCCCCTTTGAAGGTGCTCCCGGAGGATAAGGCGCACGTGAAGGTGCTGGTCGACCGAGTGGTCCAGCTTATTCGTGACGGGGTCACTAGTATGGATCTCTTGGAGGTCTTCCTTCAGCGGCGCATCCAGCCTCTCCAAGCCCGAGACCATCCGATGTGGATGTATTCGGGTCTTGAAGACTCCACTCGGATCCACCCGGAGGAGATCGACGACGACACGCTGGAGAAGTGGCTGTTTGGCATTACCAGGAATAAGGACAATCCCAGGGGAGCCAGGAGAGTCCCTCCATTCGACCAGTCCCACGCACCAGAGCAGGTCTGATTCTGAGTTTTTGCTTGTAATCTGAATTCACTCGCGTAGCTGCCTATATTGCATCGACTGACTTCGATCTACCTGCTTTCTTTCAGGCCATTATTGAAATGTATTCAATGCCCAACGGGGAGCAAGAGCAAGCTCTGGAAGGCGAGGCGAGTGGCGGCGAAAGCGGCGAGTGGACTTCTGATGGTGAAGGGGATGGAGGAAGCGACGACTCAAGCGGTGGAGAAGAAGTCGAGTCGCCTCCTCGCAGGGAGAGGCGATCCAAGCTTGACCAAGAACGGCCGAGTGCCCGTGACAAGGCAACTGCTCTGGCTGGTCAGTCTTCGAAGCGCACTCAGATCTCTTCACCAACCCCGACTGAGAAGGCGCCAAAGCACCCCAGAGTTGTAGAGCCGAAGACTCGGAAGGCGTTGCCGAAAATCAAGATTGACATCCCCGTTGCTTCCGCGTGAGTGCCTCTCTTTGTATTCACTCGACACTCCATGTTGTTTGTTTTTCTTGTTTTAACTGGACGAACTTTGGAATTGTCAGTGCTGCCACTTCCGGGACCTCGGCTTACAGGGATGATGATGAGGTGATGGAGGATGCGGTCACTTCTAATCCGGGTATGATTTCTACCATACTATCTTTATTCGGTCGATTCAACTGCAATGTGCCTCATTGGGTGACGTGATTTTGGCAATTGAACTTTGCACAGCTCCCAACATTATTGACCTCCCTGATGATGATGAAGAGTCCGAGAGGCCTTTGACGAGGAGGAATAGGCGAGCTCCTGTAAGTGAGGCGCTACAGTCGACGCCGAGGGCGGAGCCGGTCGTTTAGGACACTGGCGATGTCAATCGGGGTTCTGTTACCTTCGCCGAGCCACTGTCGAGTGTCTTGCCTTCTTCGTCGACTGCTCGAGCCCCTGTCGACCCGCCTTCACTTTTTGCAACCCATCATGTCCCAGAGGACGAGGTGAATACTTCTAGGGAAGCCATACGCCAGGCGGGCAATATGACGGAGAAGATGAAGATGGTGCGGGACGCCAGCCAAGCTGTTGGCGTCCTGGGAACGGGGGTCCCCAGACTTGCCTGCCTGGGGCCTGCGGCGTGGCTCAAAGGAGGGCCCAGCACGGCCCATCTTCACCAACACAAACTCAAGACCCTCGCGAGGGGCCAAGCCTCGCGGGGCGGACGGCACGGAGCTTCCTCAGGCGCGGCCTCGTCAGGCTGGCTCACGAGGAGGCGGAGAGATCAAGGCAGGGTACCTCGCGAGGTGCCTGTGATGCAAGCCATGACAACTCAGGGTGCTAGGCGGGTGCCAGCCCGCGCAGCGTCCTCCTTTCCTCTTTGGTGCAAAGGGGGCAAGCGCAGCCGCGGAGTACCGAGGCATCAGGCAAAGGTTGCCATTTCGGTGCAACGAGACGAAGGCCAGGAGGACTACGAGACGGAGGTCACCGTGGAGCCCAAGACGGCGTCATCACCAGAGCTTTGCGCAGGCGAAGACTACTTTTGTCAGGATAGTTGATACTTGCTGTCCCCCTTCAAATTAGCCCGCCATTGTTGGCTCCCTTCCCGCTCAATATTTGGGGAGAGGACCAGGGCCACTATAAATAGGACCGGCCACCCACATAGCAAGGGGTCGGTTCGGCTTAGTTTCCTCCAAGGGCTCGACAAGTAGAGAGGTGGTAAAGAGAGAGAGAGTGAGGTAGAGAAAGGTGGCTGAACTCCTCCCAGCAGTTCATCGCCCCAGCCAAGAACAGACCCTCGCGAGGCTCTTCTTCCTTGTACTGTCCATCATCATCAGCCCAAGAGGCAATCCACCACACCACACACTGGAGTAGGGTATTACACCACAACGGTGGCCCGAACCAGTATAAACTCTGTGTCCCTTGTGCTGTTCTTTTCATAGCCTTGATCCTAGCGTGGCGGAGGGGTGCAGGAAGGTAGGAGGCGAAATCTCCGTGCGCACCCTAGTGTTCGAACCTCAAGGGTCTGCCGGAACCCGAAATCCGACATTTGGTGCACTAGGTAGGGGTGCGCCGGAATTCGTCTTCCACTGCTCCGCTCTCCTCCGACCATCACACTCATGTCTGACGCACATCGGGCCCGCGCGGAGCGCCGGGCCGCCCTCGCTTCCCGCGTCGCCCAGACAGCCCCTGTCGGTGGGCGTCCTCGCCGTTCCCCGTTGCCCGCCGTCAACGCCGCCACCGGCCCGGCGGGGGACGAGCAGCAGGCATCGTCTCAGCATCCATCCGTGCGCCAAGACGGCCGCACCGCGACTCCCTCACTCGCCCCGGCTGGTTCTTCGTCCTGCGTGCTTCGCGCGCCCACGGAGCCCCGCAACCTCTTCCCCGCCTATCGCGCTGCACCAACACCCCCAGTCGTTGCGGCCCTCTTGGGCGGCTTGCAGGCGCCGCCTACAAGTTACCACGTCAAGCCGTTCATCCGCCGGGTCAGCGCCGCTTCCACACGGCAGGGGGCTCCCCTGGGTCGGGCGGCGCCCGAGACCGGCCTGAGCTTCAGCCCGGAGGACCACCCCTCCAACTCGGCCGGCTCGGGCGCGCTCCCCATGCTATGCACCCCCACCATCTGCCAGGTGGCCGTCACCAAAACTCTTATCGACGGCGGGGCAGGCCTCAGTGTGCTCTCAGTCGAGGCCTTCAACCTCCTCTGCATACCCCTGGAACGGTTGCAGCCCAGCCGGCCCTTCTCAGGCGTTGGGGGCAGGTCGTCCAGCTCCTTGGGGCAGATCCGGCTCCCAGTGACCTTCGACACCTACGACAACTTCCGCACGGAGCTGGTCGACTTCGACATCGCCCACATCGGCCTCCCCTACAACGCCATCCTCGGCTACCCAGCGCTGGCCCAGTTCATGGCCGCGACGCACTCGACGTACAACCTCATGTAGATGCCCGGGAGCAGCGGTGTCCTCACCGTGCACGGGGACACCGGTGACGCTCTGCGGGTGCTCAAGCTCGTCTTCAGGACAACAGCGTTGGCACAGCCTGCCGACTTGGGGGCCCTCGAGACCAAGGGGGCTGCGCCCGCCAAGAAGAAGCAGTTGTTCACCCAAGACAAGGCAGAAACCAAGCAGGTACCCGTCGATGAGGACGGGTCCACCAACGCCACTTTCACCGTAGGCGCCCACCTCAAACCCGAGCAGGAGGAGGCCCTGGTCGCGTTCCTGCGTGCAAACAAGAAGGTATTCGCTTGGGAGCCGGACCAGTTGGCAGGGATCCCCAGGAGCGTAATCGAGCATCACCTGAACGTGTGCCCCAACATGCGCCCTGTGAAGCAGAAGGCCAGGCGGCAGTCCACAGAAAAGCAGGCCTTCATCGTCCAAGAGACCCGCAAATTAGAGGCCGCTGGGGTCATTCGCGAGGTCCGATACCCAGATTGGTTGGCCAACCCTGTCATTGTGCCGAAGAAGGGTGGGAAGGAACGCATGTGTGTCGACTTCACCAACCTCAACAAAGCGTGCCCGCAAGATCCGTTCCCGCTCCCCCGCATCGACCAGATCGTTGATTCCACTGCGGAATGCGACCTGCTGTGCTTCTTGGATGCCTTCTCTGGGTATCACCAGATCAAGATGGCGGTGGAAGACGTCGAGAAGACGGCCTTCCTAACCCCGTGCGGGGTGTACTGCTACACCTGCATGCCATTCGGGCTGCGTAACGCAGGGGCGACCTTTCAGCGGCTGATGCATATCACCTTGGGCCCGCAGCTCGGGAAGAATATTGAAGCTTACGTCGATGACATCGTGGTAAAATCTCGGGAGGCCAGGACCTTGATACAAGACCTGGAGGAAACCTTCGCGAGCCTCAACGCAGTGAACCTACGGCTCAACCCAGAGAAGTGTGTGTTCGGAGTCCCCTCGGGCAAGCTCTTGGGTTTCCTCGTGTCCCACCGAGGCATCGAGGCAAACCCGGAGAAGGTCAAGGCAGTGGAAGACATGAGCCCGCCAAAGACCCTCAGAGAAATGCAGAAGCTCACGGGGCGCGTGACCACGCTAGGGCGCTTCATCTCTAAGTTAGGGGAACGAGCCCTGCCCTTCTTCCAGCTAATGAAGAAAAAGGGGCCCTTCGAGTGGACTGAAGAGGCCGACAAGGCGTTCCAGGATCTCAAGAGATACCTGACCAGCCCACCGGTCATGGTGGCCCCGCGCCCTCAGGAGCCCCTGGTGCTCTGCCTCGCTGCCACTCCCTACTCCGCCAGCGCAGCCTTGGTAGCAGTCAGAGAGGAGCGCCGGATCAAAACCACGGCAGCAGCCCGGGATAAGGCAGGACAGGGACAAGGAAGGCCCACAGAAACCGCCGTCATGGCTGAGGAGGATCAGCCGCCGCAAAGGGGCGCACCAGAGGCGGAAGAGGCCCCTCTTCCAGATGGCCAGTCTCAGGAGGCCCTGTTGCCTCAAGAGGCGCCACGGTCCCCGAAGGGAGCCACCAGCACTGACGCACTCCACCTCGTTGAGCACCCAGTGTACTTCATCAGCACAGTGCTGCGGGATGCAAGAGCATGGTACCCCATGCCCAAAAAACTCCTCGTGCTACTGGTGGCTTCGCATAAACTGCGGCACTATTTTCAGGGTCATCCCATCAAGGTCGTCTCGTCATACCCCCTGGAGAGGGTGCTCAGGAGCCCCAATTCAGCTGGGAGGGTCGCTGAGTGGAACATAGAGCTGCAAGCGTTTCAGCTCGAATTCAGCACGACCAGAGTCATCAAGGGAGCAGCGTTGGCAGATTTTGTGGCAGAATGGACAGAGGCGCCAGGCCTCAAGGCCGACGAGGATCGGTCCCTGTCCCCGGGAAGTGAGGCGCCAGAAGGCTGGGTCATGTACTTCGATGGGGCATTCTCCAGACACGGCGCAGGGGCTGGGGCGGTGCTTATATCGCCCACCCAGGACAAGCTCTATTACGCCGTGCAGCTCTGTTTCCAGCAAGGCGAAAAGGTCTCCAACAACATAGCGGAGTATGAAGGTTTAATAGCGGGCATGAAGGTCGCAGCTGCCCTGGGGGTGAAACGCCTCACCATCAAGGGCGATTCGCAGCTCCTTATCAATTTCTCCAACAAGGTGTACGAGCCGAAGGATGAGCACATGGAGGCCTACCTTGCAGAGGTCCGCAGGATGGAGAAGCAGTTCTGGGGGTTGGAGTTGCAGCATGTGCCCCGTGGCACCAATCAGGAAGCCGATGACATCGCCAAACACGCGTCCAGGCAGTTACCTCAGGAGCCTGGTGTTTTCGAGGAGTGGCTCTTCAAGCCTTTAGCCTTACCGTCATTATCAAACACGGCTCAGCCCAGGGAGGAGCTCCCTCATCCACCTGTCTCAGGAGCTCCGGCTTGTGGCCCGGCCTCGGGAGCACGCCTGCTCCTGACGATGGAACCTCAGGAGGGATGTTGGATCACGGAGCTCCGGAGCTACCTAACGCAAGGGACCCTGCCGGAGAAGGAGGAGGAAGCAGAGCGAGTGGCGCGCCAGGCCACGGCATACTGCATCAAAGATGGAGAGCTCTACCGGAAGCGACCAAACGACGTATCCCTGTGCTGCATCTCCAGGGAGCAAGGGAAGGAACTACTGGAAGATATACACGGCAGAGACTGCGGACATCATTCATCATCGCGGACCCTTGTTGTCAAGGCGTTCCGTAGTGGGTTTTACTGGCCCATCGCGCTCAACGACGCCGTTGAACTAGTGAAGGCTTGTGGGGCCTGCCAGTTCCACGCCAAGCAGATCCATCAGCCGGCAGGGGGCTTGCAGACTATCCCCCTTTCGTGGCCATTCGCGGTCTGGGGGCTCGACATCTTGGGTCCGTTTCCTCAGGCGCCAGGGGGCTACCGCTACCTTTACGTTGCCGTGGACAAGTTCACCAAGTGGGCTGAAGTGGAGGCTGTCCGCACCATTCCTGCGGGTTCTGCCGTCAAGTTCATCAAGGGCATCGTGAGCCGGTTCGGGGTGTCGAATCGCATCATCACGGACAACGGTTCGCAGTTCACCAGTAACCTCTTCAAAACATATTGTGCTAACCTTGGAACACAGATATGCTACGCTTCAGTGGCGCACCCCCGAAGCAACGGCCAGGCTGAGCGAGCCAACACGGAGGTCCTGAGGGGCCTCAAGACAAGGACGTTCAAGAAGAAGCTGGAGGCTTGTGGCAGAGGTTGGTACGACGAACTACAGTCCATCCGCACCACCGCGACCAAGCCGACTGGAGAGACCCCGTTCTTCCTGGTCAATGGAGCAGAAGCAGTCCTCCCTCACGAGGTCAGACATCACTCCGCGCGGGTCCTGGCGTTCGACGAGGTGCAGCAGGACGCCATGCGGGGGACGGACCTCGTGCTAGGGGAGGAGCGTCGCCGGGAAGCCGCGCTGCGAGCGGCGAGGTATCGACAAGCACTGCAGCGATATCACTGCCGCAACATCCGCCCCAGGACTCTTGAGGTAGGAGACCTCGTGCTCAGGCGGGTTCTCTCCAGGGAGGGATTGCACAAGCTCTCTCCCATGTGGGAGGGCCCGTTCAAGGTTGTTCATGTTTCCAGGCCCGGCTCCGCGCGCTTGGAGACTCAAGAGGGAGTGCCGGTCCAGAATGCATGGAACATCCAGCACCTCCGGAGGTTCTACCCCTGAAAAGGCCCAGAGCCTGTGAAGCAAGGCGAGTGCTTGTGAAGCTATCGCATTTTGGAAAAGGCCCGGAGCCTGTGAAGCAAGGCGAGTGCCTGTGAAGCTATCGCATTTTGGAAAAGGCCCGGAGCCTGTGAAGCAAGGCGAGTGCCTGTGAAGCTATCGCGTTTTGGAAAAGGCCCGGAGCCTGTGAAGCAAGGCGAGTTCCTGTGAAGCTATCGTGTTTTGGAAAAGGCCCGGAGCCTATGAAGCAAGGCGAGTGCCTGTGAAGCTATCGCGTTTCGGAAAAGGCCCGGAGCCTGTGAAGAAGGCCAACGCCTGTGAAGCTCGCCGCCCGTGACACTCTCACGTAATAATGAGTTGGGGCTGTACACGCCCCGGAGTCTCAGGAGCGCCGGCCTCAGGCACTGGGGCTCCCTCCCACACCCAGTGGCAGCCCTTAGCTCTGCGCTGGTGAGAAGACGTCGAAGACTAGACTAGGTGCCGGACGCGGCTTTTCATTTGCTTTCCGCAGTTGGCTTGTTCCTCTTCGTTTGGAGTTTTATTGAAGTTGCTGCCGTCTTTGGCTTGCGGTTCTTCGGCTTTTCGCTCTCCTGCCTTGGTTTCTCTTGTGCAAGGCCTCGCGAGGGGGAGAGCCGAGCGCCCTCGCGAGTGTTCCTATCCTAGTCACTCAAAAGAGTTCGCGACTTGGGCCCCTTACAGGAGCACCCCTCCAGTCCGTGCCCCACGGGCACCGTGACACAAACAAAGGGCCTGGGTCGGTCGCCCCCCCCCCCCATGGCTAGGGCCGGGAACTATCCACGCTCGGGCACATAGCCGGAAGGTATGGTAACGAAAGCAAAATGATGATTAACAAGAAATAACCCAAACACGCCCCCGCGGGGCTCCACACTATTGTCTTCGTTATGCAGGAAAAAGGGAAAAGGAAGAACAAATCCGGCGCGGCTCGCCTCACACCGGCCCGCAGGGAAGGCCCGAGCTGCCTCCGGAGCTCAGGCGGACTCCCTCTCGCGCTTCACCAGGGCGCGGCGACGGGCGGACACGTTGCCACCCCCCAAGCAGACACGACGACGTGGAGACTGATCGCGGCCGCCGCTAGAGGAGTCACCGTCTGAAGAAGAACCGGAGAAGCTTGGGGAACCCCGAACGCCGCCAGCCGTGCGAGCGCTGCTCTCTCCATCATCACCAGAGCTGGGTTCCCAGCCGCGGTTGTCGCCCTCGGGGCAACACCCTGCGCGGCGACCATCTTCCACAAACACCCTCACGTAGAGGGTGGCGTCATCGTCGAACTTGAAGTGCAGGGTGCACCGATGGCTCAGGCCACGCGCGCAGGCAAACGTCTGCCAACCGCGGGCCAGGGACAGGCTCCTGGCCGCGGAGACCTCCAGAGAGACCCATGAGGCCCGGCTGCAGCAGCCGTCGGCCTGGAGCCAGAGGCCGCCCGGGGCGCCGGCCAGGAGCTCGCCGAGGAGAAAGCGAGGAAGTGGAAGCCGGGTGCTAGCCGGCTCCGCCGAGCACACGATGAACTCCGGCAGCACTTCAGCAGCACGGACGCGCGGCCTGGGGGGGACGCGTAGCCGGAGCACGCCCCCCAGCTGCAGCAAGCCGCCCGTCGCCGTGCTGAAGATCGCCTCCACGGCCGCGGGGAGCCACCGTGGTGGCCACAGGATGCTTGTGAGGGCGCCCTCGGCCGTGCTTGGGTGGGGGAGAGGCGGGCTCAACCCGGCAAGCCTCCTCCTTCTCGGCGGCTGAGAACCTCCTCGACGGGGCCATGAAGAAAAAGGAGAAGCAAGGGGGGATGAACTGGAAGGGCGTGCACCGGTCCGTACTTATGGCTGGCGATGGCCAACCAACGGCCCCCACGATCGCAGGTAATTACGACCCGCTTTGCATGCAGGGACTTGTCCAATCTGTGTAGTTGCTGAGGCGCCGTGGGGAAGTGGAGACGCCCATCCAATCAACCGCCACGCGGCGCCCAGGGCCGCAGGCTGTTAGGGCCCGCGGCGCTTCGCTCTTGCCCTTCCGCCTCCCTGCACGGCCAAGTCCAGGCGCGCCTTGGGCCCGGGGGCTACTGTCGGCGTTCTAGGAACGGGGGTCCCCAGACTTGCCTGCCTGCGGCCCGCGGCGTGGCTCAAAGGGGGGCCCAGCATGGCCCATCTTCAGCAACACAAACTCAAGACCCTCGCGAGGGGCCAAGCCTCGCGGGGTGGACGACACGGAGCTTCCTCAGGCGCGGCCTCGTCAGGCTAGCTCACGAGGAGGCGGAGAGATCAAGGCGGGGTACCTCGCGAGGTGCCCATGACGCAAGCCATGACGACTCAGGGTGCCAGGCGGGTGCCAGCCCGCGCAGCGTCCTCCTTTCCTCTTTGGTGCAAAGGGGGCAAGCGCAGCCGCGGAGTACCGAGGCATCAGGCAAAGGTTGCCATTTCGGTGCAACGAGACCAAGGCCAGGAGGACTACGAGACGGAGGTCACCGTGGAGCCCAAGACGGTGTCATCACCAGAGCTTTGCGCAGGCGAAGACTACTTTTGTCAGGATAGTTGATGCTTGCTGTCCCCCTTCAAATTAGCCCGCCATTGTTGGCTCCCTTCCCGCTCAATATTTGGGGAGAGGACCAGGGCCACTATAAATAGGACCGGCCACCCACGTAGCAAGGGGTCGGTTCGGCTCAGTTTCCTCCAAGGGCTCGACAAGTAGAGAGGTGGTAAAGAGAGAGAGAGAGAGTGAGATAGAGAAAGGTGGCTGAACTCCTCCCAGCAGTTCATCGCCCCAGCCAAGAACAGACCCTCGCGAGGTTGTTCTTCCTTGTACTGTCCATCATCATCAGCCCAAGAGGCAATCCACCACACCACACAATGGAGTAGGGTATTACACCACAACGGTGGCCCGAACCAGTATAAACCCTGTGTCCCTTGTGTTGTTCTTTTCATAGCCTTGATCCTAGCGTGGCGGAGGGGTGGAGGAAGGTAGGAGGAGAAATCTCCGTGCGCACCCCAGTGTTCGAACCTCAAGGGTCTGCCGAAACCCGAAATCCGACACAAGCCGCCTACGATGCCAGCTCGGCTCTCCAGAGCAACGTTCAGGTTAGTCGGCTATCTGAAGATTCTTTCCGAAAATCTTTGCGTCTGTACACCCATTGGGTGCGTCGATTAAAGTTTTCGACTAGTGGAGACTACGGTGGACTGCTGGCAGTTGACTGTAGTCCTTGTATTTTGCCGAATGTATAAACCAAACTGGTAGTTTGTCTCTTCCACTCGACTTTGGCGGGCCGGTCGAGTGGGATCAGAACCGGTGGGGGCACGCTAAGTGCACCCACTGGGTGTAGTCCCCGAGACTATGGTGGACTGCTGGCAGTCGACTGTAGTCTGAGTTCTATTTTCTTTTTTTGTTTTTTTTGAACTCGACTTCGGCGGGCCGTTCGAGTGGGATCAGAACCGGTGGGGGCACGCTAAGTGCACCCACTGGGTGTAGTCCCCGAGACTATGGTGGACTGCGGGCAGTTGACCGTAGTCTTAGTATTTATTGCCTTTGTTTTTTTTTGCTGTAATGATAACTTCTCTCCTTTGATTTCAGAAATCTTGCGATCTTGGAGCTCGCTTTGCTGACTTGGAGAAGCAGCAGATTCAACTGAACCTTGATTTGGAGCTGGCCAGGACAGAGCTGCAAAAGGTCAGAGACGGCGCCGCATGTAAGACGATTTTGTCGACTGGTTAGTTTTTAGGCTTGAGTACCCTTCTGCTATTTCCGAATCAATCATCATTTCTTTGCAGAAAAACTGAGAGAAGCTCTGGCGAAGAAGGATCAGGACTTGGCTGCTGCCCGTAAGGAGGCTGACGACAAGACCGCTCTGGCCGAACAGAAGCTGGCTTTGGTTGGCCAGTTAGAAGAAGAGAATACCAGGCTGAAAACCGCTCTGAATGAAGCCAACAGGGAGTGTACACGTTGGAAGAAGGATAACCTCAACCTGAACGAAAAGATGGAAGGCATCGCTCGCAGGAGGGACGATCTAGAGAGCTACTTGAGGAGCCTCGCCAAGAAGTTGTACATCAAGCTTGAAGGTGCACATTTAGTTCCGACTGGTGTTTTTTTTTGTGTCGACTCAGTGTATGAAAATTGTCTTATCCTTGGATCGTGAATGCAGAGTTTTGCCAGAACTTTGAAGAGAAGACTGGGCGGATCGAACCAGGTTTGGATCCAATCAACTCTCCCGTGAAACATGAAACTGCCATGAATCTGCTCCGACTGGAATCTCGCATCGACGGTGCCGTGGACTACTTGGCTCGACTGAAGGTCTCCATGTCACAGATCAACCCGGCACTTTGGCCAGAGGCTATGCTCCAAAACGATCTCGAGTCTCTGATGACTCGACTTAACGGAATCCCTAACCGAGTGCACGAGTGGAAGAAGTCTTCTGCTCGGTGTGGCGCTGATGTGGCTCTGTCCTTGGTTCGTGTCCACTGCAAGGAGGTGCGACAAGACAAGCTGGCAGCAATCAAGGTCGCCAACACCCAGAAGCATGACTTCCAAACCTTTATGGAGACTTTCATCGCTGCAGCCACTCGGATAGCCGACGGCGTCGACCTGGATGAGTTCGTCGAGCCTGCCAGCCCTCCTCCCGCGGAGTGAAAAAACTCTTATGTCCCACCTTAAATTTTCCTCGGGATGCTGAGTGGTTTTTGTAACTGTTAAACTTTTTCGGGCTGCATGTCCGAGTACTTCGATGTGTGATTTGGAACCTTTGGAATTTATACGAACTTGGTTTACCGTTGAATATCTTTATGAATCTCCTGCTGAGTGAACCCATTCCTCATTCGAGACAACCTTGGCATTCACAGCGCAGCTCCGAAGGAGTGGGAAGCAGTCGACCTATGTCTTGTATTTGTGGTGAAGCTCCCCAGGAGAAGGCGGCGGTCGACCCACACCCTATTACTGCAGAGTGGGACGGGGCACACATTGTATTTGTGGCGAAGCTCTCAAGGAAAAGGTGGCAGTCGACCTGCACCTCGTTACTGCAGAGCAGGATGGAGCGCTCATTGTATTTGTGACGAAGCTCCCCAGGAGAAGGTGGCAATCGACCTGCCCCTCGTCGTCCTTGAGGAATGAGATGTGTTTCGTACTTAGGCGAGTATTGGACCGCAGCTAAGCCCCCGAGTGGGAGGATTGCTCTCCACTTGATAGGATTTTTTCAAACTTAGGCGAGTGCCGGACTGCAGCTAAGTCTCTAAGTGAGAGAACTTAGGCGAGTGCTGGACTGCAGCTAAGCCCCCGAGTGGGAGGATTGCTCTCCACTCGGTAGGATTTTTTCAAACTTAGGTGAGTGCCGGACTGCTGCTAAGTCTCTAAGCGAGAGATCTTAGGCGAGTGCTGGACTGTAGCTAAGCCCCCGAGTGGGAGGATTGCTCCCCACTCGGTAGGATTTTTTCAAACTTAGGCGAGTGCAGGACTGCAGCTAAGTCTCTAAGTGAGAGAACATAGGCGAGTACTGGACTGCAGCTAAGCCCCCGAGTGGGAGGATTGCTCTCCACTCGGTAGGATTTTTTCAAACTTAGGCGAGTGCCGGACTGCGGCTAAGTCTCTAAGTGAGAGAACTTAGGCGAGTACTGGACTGCAGCTAAGCCCCCGAGTGGGAGGATTGCTCTCCACTCGGTAGGATTTTTTCAAACTTAGGCGAGTGCCAGACTACAGCTAGGTCTCTAAGTGAGAGAACTTAGGCGAGTGCTGGACTGCAGCTAAGCCCCTGAGTGGAAGGATTGCTCTCCACTCGGTAGGATTTTTTCAAACTTAGGCGAGTGCCGGACTGCAGCTAAGTCTCTAAGTGAGAGAACTTAGGCGAGTGCTGGACTGCAGCTAAGCCCCCGAGTGGGAGGATTGCTCTCTCCACTCGGTAGGATTTTTTCAAACTTAGGCGAGTGCCGGACTGCAGCTAAGTCTCTAAGTGAGAGAACTTAGGCGAGTGCTGGACTGCAGCTAAGCCCCCGAGTGGGAGGATTGCTCTCCACTCGGTAGGATTTTTTCAAACTTAGGCGAGTGCCGGACTGCAGCTAAGTCTCTAAGTGAGAGAACTTAGGCGAGTGCTGGACTGCAGCTAAGCCCCCGAGTGGGAGGATTGCTCTCCACTCGGTAGGATTTTTTCAAACTTAGGCGAAATGGATTCGCAGCTAAGCCCCCGAGTGGGAGGCTTGCTCTCCACTCGGTAGGATTTTTTCAAACTTAGGCGAAACGGATTCGCAGCTAAGCCCCCGAGTGGGAGGCTGGCTCGCCACTCGGTAGGAAACTGTTTTTACAAACTTAGGCGAAGCGGATTCGCAGCTAAGCCACCCACTGGGGGATTTCTTACGCAAACAAAAACAATAATAATCACTGGGAAAATTATAACGCTCTTGTCTTTGAAAATAAACTACAGGAGTTTTTCTTATTACATCTCATCCGAGTGAGAATTCAAGTATAAAAGGGGCGGAGTAGCTCCGCATTCCAGGCTCGTGGCTTATCAATCTGGCGATCGACATTGTAGAGGTGGTGCTCCATTGTGGAGGACTCTGGTGACTATGAAGGGGCCTTCCCAAGTAGGAGCGAGCTTGTGTGGTTTCTGCTGATCCACTCGGAGGACTAAGTCTCCTTCTTGGAAGGCTCGGCTCTTCACATTTCTGGCATGGAATCGACGCAAGTCTTGCTGATAGATGGTCGATCGAATCAAGGCCATTTCTCTTTCTTCTTCTAGGAGGTCGACTGCGTCCTGCTGGGCTTGTTCTGCCTCATCTTCTGAGTAGAGCTCGACTCTGGGAGCGTTGTGAAGCAGGTCACTCGGTAAGACTGCCTCGGCTCCGTAGACCAGAAAGAATGGGGTTCTTCCGGTCGATCGATTCGGGGTTGTCCTCAATCCCCATAGGACTGATGGAAGCTCGTCGACCCATGCACCTGCTGCGTGCTTGAGATCGCGCATCAATCGGGGTTTCAGTCCTTTGAGAATTAGGCCATTTACCCTTTCTGCTTGCCCATTCGACTGGGGGTGAGCGACTGAAGCATAGTCGACCCGAGTGCCCTGAGAGGCGCAGAAGGCCCTGAATTTGTCGGAATCGAAGTTTGACCCGTTGTCGGTGATGATGTTGTGTGGAACTCCATATCTGAATATCAACTCTCTCATGAAACTGATAGCGGTGAAAGCATCAAGATTCTTGATAGGCTTGGCTTCAATCCATTTAGTGAACTTGTCGACTGCTACCAGCACATGAGTGAAGCCACTCATGCCTGTTCTCAGTGGTCCAACCATGTCCATTCCCCAAACAGCGAAGGGCCAGACGAGTGGAATGGTTTTCAGGGCAGACGCGGGCTTGTGCGGCATATTGGAGTAATACTGACATCCTTCACATTTGTCGACTATCTCTTTTGCCATCTCATTGGCTCTTGGCCAATAGAACCCCGCTCGGTATGCTTTAGCCACAATGGTCCGAGAGGACGCATGATGACCACAGGTCCCCGAGTGGATATCGTTAAGGATCATCTGACCTTCTTCTGGTGTAACACACTTCTGGCCGACCCCAGTCGCGCTTTCTCTATATAACTGTCCCTTTATGACTGTAAAGGCCTTGGATCGATGGACGATCTGTCGAGCCTCTTCTTCGTCTTTTGGGAGTTCTTTCCTTAGGATGTACGCGATGTACGGTTCCGTCCAGACGGGAGTGATAACCAAGACTTCCATGACTAGGTCGACCACAGCTGGAACTTCAACTTCACTCTGATCCGTGGCACTTTTTGGCTGCGGGGCCTCTTCAGCGAAGGGATCCTCCTAGACTGATGGTGTGTGGATATGTTCTAGAAACACATTGCTGGGAATGGCTTCTCTTTTGGAACCTATTTTTGCCAGATCATCAGCTGCTTGATTTTTCAGTCGGGGTATGTGGTGAAGCTCTAACCCCTCAAATTTCTTCTCCAGCTTTCTCACTGCATTGCAATAACCAGTCATGGCTGTACTTCTGACGTCCCATTCCTTCATCACTTGATTGACCACCAAATCTTAGTCGCCATAGACCATGAGGCGACGGACGCCGAGTGAAATGGCCATGCGCAACCCATATAAAAGTGCTTCGTATTCTGCCTCGTTGTTAAAGGAATCAAAGTGGATTTGGAGAACATATCTGAGTTTATCTCCTCTGGGGGAGATCAACACCACTCCAGCACCGGAACCATTTAGCATCTTGGAACCGTCAAAGAACATGGTCCAATTCTCTGAGTGAACCTGAGTCTGCAGTTGTTGTTCAATCCACTCGGCGATGAAATCCGCGATTACATGGGACTTGATAGCTTTCTTTGCCTCAAACTTGATATCTAGGGGAAGGAGTTCAATCGCCCATTTTGCCACTCGACCGGTTGCATCCCTGTTATGCAGGATCTCTGACAATGGAGCGTCGCTGACGACTGTAATGGAATTATCAGAGAAGTAGTGAGCAACTTTCTTGGTGGTCATATAAATCCCATATACAATCTTCTGATAGTGAGGATATCTTTGCTTTGACAGGGTCAAGACTTCAGAAATATAATATACTGGGCGCTGAACTTTGAAGGTTTTCCCTTCCTCGTCCCGCTCGACCGTAAGTACCGTACTGACGACTTGTCCTGTGGCTGCAATCTAAAGCAGCAAAGGCTCCTTGCTGATTGGGGCAGCAAGCACCGGCTGGGTGGAGAGCAGAGCTTTGAGCTCTGCAAATGCTGCATCAGCTTCAGGAGTCCACTCGAACTTGTCGGACTTCTTCATCAATCGGTAAAGCGGCAATGCCTTTTCACCGAGACGAGATATGAATCGACTTAGGGCAGCCAAGCAACCAGTAAGCTTCTGGATGTTGACTCGTGCACTCGCACAGGGCTTTTCATTCGGAGTATAGTGCCAACTTTTTCTGGATTGGCGTCGATTCCCCGTTCGTAAATGAGAAAACCAAGTAACTTTCCGCCAGGGACTCTGAATGTGCACTTTGATGGATTAAGCTTGATATCATACCTCCTGAGGTTGGCAAAGGTTTCGGCAAGGTCAGTCAGCAGGTCAGAACCCTTCCGTGACTTGACTACGATATCATCCATGTATGCTTCTACGTTTCGACTGATTTGAGTGAGTAAACACTTCTGAATCATCCTCATGAATGTAGCTCCGGCATTCTTGAGGCCGAATGGCATGGTAATATAACAGAAGCACCCGAATGGAGTGATGAAAGCTGTCTTGATCTTGTCAGGTCCATACAGACGGATCTGATGGTACCCGGAATAGGCGTCCAAGAAAGACAGTCGCTCACATCCCATGGTCGAGTCGACTATCTGGTCGATGCGGGGGAGAGGAAAATGATCTTTCGGGCAGGCCCGATTGATATGTTTAAAATCAATGCACATGCGAAGTGACTTGTCCTTCTTGGGGACCATGACAACGTTGGCGAGCCACTCAGAGTGGTAGATTTCTCGGATGAACTCCGCTGCTAAGAGCCGAGCCACTTCCTCACCAATAGCCTTTCTCTTTTGGACGGCGGACCATCGGAGATGTTCCTTGACAGGTTTTACTTTTGAGTCAACTCTCAGGCGATGCTCAGCCAGCTCCCTGGGAACACCTGGCATGTCAGAAGGCTTCCATGCGAAAATGTCCCAGTTCTCACGGAGGAACTGGATGAGCGCTTCTTCCTATTTGGAGTCGAGTGTTGTCGAGATATGAGTCGGAGCGGCGCTGGGGTCGGTCGGGTGGATGTGAGCTGTCTTCGTATCGCCAGTCGACTGGAAAGCTGACTCTGTAGCGGGCTTCTTGGCTCGCAACAGATCACTCGGGTCTGCAGTCTTTTGGTATTCCTGCAACTCCACCACTGCCATCTGCGCGTCGGCGATCCTCGAGCCTTTCTGAAAACATTCTTCCGCTTTCTTCCGATTGCCCGTAATGATGATCACACCTTTGGGGCCAGGCATCTTCAATTTGAGATACATGTAACATGGTCGGTCCATGAAGCGTGCATAAGCCGGCCTGCCCAGAATAGCGTGATAGGCACTCTGGAAGTCCACAACTTCAAATGTCAACTTTTCTTTGCAGTAATTCTTGGAATCACCGAAAACCACATCAAGAGCAATCTGGCCGAGTGATTCAGCCTTCTTCCCAGGAATGACTCCATGGAAACTCATGTTGCTGGCACTGAGTCTGGACATCGGAATGCCCATCCCCTTCAATGTCTCAGCGTATAATATGTTCAAACCACTGCCGCCATCCATCAGGACTTTGGTCAGTCGAGTGCCTTCAACAACTGGGTCGACCACCAAAGCTTGCCTCCCAGGGGTGGCAATGTGTATTGGGTGGTCGGACTGGTTGAATGTTATGGCAGTCTGAGACCATTTTAGGTAACTAGGTGTCGCCGGAGCGACCATATTCACCTCTCGGTTAATAATTTTCAGTCGACTTTTGCTCTCAACATCAGCAAAAATCATCAGGGTGGAATTGACTTGAGGGTATCCGTCATCACTGTCCTCTTTGTCCTCGACCTTGTCTGACTCCTTTTCCTTACCCTTGGGCTGCTTGCCTTGGAACTGCTGGATCAAGAGTCGACACTGCCGAGTGGTATGTTTCGGGTAAATGAAATTACCCTCTTCATCTTTCTTTGTGTGGACGAGACATGGTAAGTCCAACACATCATTCCCCTCCTAGTCTTTAACCTTTTTGGGATTCCAAGGCCCTTTAGGTTTCCCTTTAGGCTTTCCTTGGGCCAAAGCTAAGGCTTCCCCAGGAGCCGCTGGCTCGGCTTTCCGCTTCTGTTTCCGATTGGAATTGCCTCCGGTTTCTTGGGCGACTGACTTGAGCTTGCCACTCCTGAGTCGATCCTCATCTTCACCATTAGCGTACTTGGTGGCAATCTCCATCATCCGATTCAGGGACATATCTCCGGTTCGACCGAATTTCAAATTCAGCTCTCTGTACTTGACGCCTTTGTTGAAGGCACAAACTGCTTGGTGGTGAGGCACATTCTCCACCGAGTGATGTAACGTGATCCATCTCTGGATGTAATCCCTCAAAGTTTCATTCGGCTTTTGCACACAAGACCGCAATTCCATCAGTCCTGCTGGTCGCTTGCATGTGCCCTCAAATGTGGTGACGAACACTCGGGAGAGATCTTCCCAAGTGTAAATGCTGCTAGGCGCTAACTGGTTTAGCCACGCTCTGGCCGAGCCTTCCAACATGAGAGGCATGTGCTTCATGGCCACTTCATCATTGCCGCCGCCAATCTGGACGGCCACTCATTAGTCCTCAAGCCAAGTATCGGGCTTGGACTCGCCAGTGAACTTACTGACTCCAGTCGCCAACCTGAAATTGGGAGGAATCACAGCAGCCCTGATGGCTCTACTAAAGCACTCTGGCCCCGAAACATGTACTCTGCTGCTGGCAGGCGCATCTCTGTCGTGGCCTTCTCGGTGAGCCCTGTTCCTGTCGACCAGACCCTGGACAAGGATGGATCTCGCGTCAAAGCCTGGCCCTCTAGGGTCGACTGGAATCCTTCGCCCACCACTATGAGGGCGCCTGTCATCCTGCTGGCGAGGCACATACGACCCGCTCCTCAGGGGAGGCGTGGGCACTCGACGTCGACCGTCACGATCGACTCGGTGATCATACTGCTCATGGTTCCCATACTGGTCACGCCGGTCTCCACGTCCCTCACGCCTCGGGGGCGATCTCGGGCTGTGAGCCGACTGGACTGTGTCTGCGGCAACGGATCTGCTGTGAATTCTGTTCCGCGACTGAGAAACAGCGGAATTCTGATCTCCTGCTGCCCGGAGTAACGCTCTGATCTGCAGCAAGCCTCTGCCAGCCTCCGACTGGGAAGGCTGAATCGACTCCGCTATACAGGCCACGGCTGCTAAATTCTGAATCGGAGTCCGATATACCTGCGGGGGCGGGAAGAGCTGACGTCGACTGGATTCGGGAACCCGTTGTCGCGCACGCTCGTCGAGTGCTCGCTGGAGGTTCTCCAATCGAGTGCACTCGGCCAAGTTTGCCAGGCGCGCGTCCTCCAAGGCGCGAGCCTCGGGGGTAATTATGGAGAGGCGAGGTCTTAGCTATGGAGAGGTTGTAAGGACGCAAGGTTTACGAGTTCAGGCCCTTCTCAGAAGAAGTAAAAGCCCTACGTCTCGAAGCCCGGAGGCGGTCGACTGGATTATGTGTGTATGAGTTACAGAGGTGCGAACCCTTGTCTCGGAGGAGGGGGCTGGCTTATATAGAGTGCGCCAGGACCCCGGCCAGCCCATGTTACGAAGGGTTCAATGTACATTAAGGTAGGGCGTTACTGATAACGCTGGTAATAAAGTGCTATGATGACCATAAAAGCTACTTAATGACCGACCGTTAGCGTGCGGAGTGACTTTAGGTCTCCTGGCCGTCGAGTGGTTGGATCTTGGTCGAGTAATTGCTTCTTGGTCGAATGTCTTCGAGTCTGCCGAGTGGAACACCTCCAAGTCGATTGAAAGGTGATTTATTCTAGAGGTGTCCTTGGATAGGGCAGTTAGGACAGGTCCGTGACCCTACCCTAGGTACATAGCTTCATCACCGACCCGGTATCAAATACCCAAGAGCTACTAGGTATGTCAGCAAGGTAAATGTCTATAACATATGCAACAAGTGTACCTTTGCCTGAAGCAGCATTCCCGGCCTTCTTGCTTCTTGCCATGCTCTGCAAGCCACTTGCTACAGTTCCTCTTCCAGTGACCAGTTTCCTTGCAATGATAGCAAATGGTTGTTGAGTCCGGTCCAGACTTCGGCGCAACGGCGAAGGTTACCATCTCCGTGCCCTTTGCCTTAGCCTTCTTCTTAGACCAACTCTTCTTGAACTTAGCCGATTTCTGCACCATCAACACTTGATGCGTGCCTTTCTTAATATCCTACTCTGCCACTTTGAGCATCCCATGCAATTCAGTGAGCTTCTTATCCATGCCATGCATATGATAATTCGAGATGAACGTCCCATAGCTGGGCGGAAGAGAACCTAGAACTGCATCAGTAGCCAGCTCATCCAAGAGCGGGAAGCCCAACCGATCCAAAGCTTGCACATATCCGATCATCTTGATCACATGCGGGCTCAGTGGATCACCTTCCTTCAGCTTACAATCCATCAAGGATCGCCAGACATTGAACCTTTCGGTCCTAGCCTGCACCTGAAACATGCTCTTGAGACTCTCAATCATATTGAAAGCCCCAATGTCTTTGAAATGCTGCTGCAAATCAGGTTCCATACAAGCCAGCATGAGGCAACTGATCTCGTTTGATTCATCAACGAGTTTCTAGTAGGCATTCTTGGTTGTGGTACTAGCATTATCGGCAGGTTCCTCTGGAAGTGGATCCTTTAGAACATGTTCCTTTTTATCATGCTTGAGAACAATTCTCAAATTTCTATACCAGGTAGTAAAGTTTGTTCCATTCAGTTTATCCTTTTCCAGAATTTATTTCAATGCAAAGTTGGGTTGAGCAGGTGGTGCCATTGATCTACAACAGAAAAATATGCAATCACTAAGCAATGTGTTTATGTAGAGTAATTCTAGCCTTAAATAGAAATACTCCCACTGAAGTTAGCATCCCTCCGCAAACTCTCAGTGATTCAGGATCCGACTAGCACATGCGACTAGTGAGCTTTAGCATCACTGCTAGAGAACATGCCTATCCGGTAAGCAACTCCTAGCTAATCGTATCTCTATACGACTCCTGTCGGTCGGGTAGGTATCTCATACCCCGGCTCCCGACCTCTTTTTCCACAAGGCCCCAAACCTTTTTGATAGACTTGTCAAGTCAACCTAATGCAGTGCATGTCCGTGTCCGACACGAACCCTCCAGTTCAAGGACACCTAGCAGCACCCCAATTTTATGAGCCGACTACTAGACGTACTTGACATGCGAAGGTTCAACATCGGGGATGGCAATTCACTTGATATTCATGAGGGATCTTTCTACCATTCTAACATGCATAGAAAACAAGGAAGCATAACAATCACAAATAAATACATATTGTGAAATAGTATGGCTCCTTCATGGATGTTCTTCCAGGTCGTCTCCAACTCCGATGACCATATAGAAACTCCATCTTGTTTGTCACGCCAGGACGCCAAGCCACCAACCTGATCTCTATTATCCAACTACTACAACTAGTAATGAATTTTACATAGAGTCACAAGTCGACACGCATGTTGTTATACAATATAATGACAACACTTTGGCTCCAGCTGGCTGCCAAACATGACACGCAGGCCATGTATAATTTACACACATGCATCACATACACATGAGCCATACTATTCACATCAAACCCTACAAAATAAAGTTATGCATAGAATCATATTCTACCGGTTTGAGTGATCGTGTACGAAATACAAGGCGCTACGCACACGGCGGTCCCCTTTCTTCGAGGGGGGGGGGGCGCTCACACCAAGGCCTCGTCACCACCTGCATCGCTGCTTCTTCATGGCGATGGATCGACCTCTTCTTCGGCGGAAGTTGCTCCGGGACATCTCGGGGGGCCTTCCCCTTTTCTTCGGCGGAGAACCTTCTGATAGGCGCCATTGGTGCTAGCAACGAAGCGAGGGAAAAGAAGCTAGCAGTGGAGCGAGGAGGAAGAAGCGGCAATGGGGGCTCTGCCCCCTCCCCATTTATAGCAAGAGAAGGCCAACCGGCACCTCCCACGATCACAGGTAATGATGGTTTTCCTTGCATGTCGCAGGGACTCGTCAAGTTGTGAAGTTACCGAGGCAGCGTGGGGAAGTGGAGATGCCCATGTCCAATCAGCCGCCACACGTCAACCGAGGCCGCATGCTTTTGGGGGCCTATGGTGCTCCGTGCTTGACCCTTGGCTTCGCCGCGAAGCCAAGCCCGAGCGCACCTTGGGCCCGGGGGCTACTATCGGCATTCTGGGAACAGGGGTCCCCAGACTTGCCTGCCTGCGTGATGGGATCTACGGTAGGCTGCATCGACTACAAATTAAAATTTCCTATGCGCAGAACAACCAAGAACATGCTACGAGAGATGGATCACAGTTCGTTACCACTAGACCCGCAGTGCCGTGGAGCGGAAGAAGAGTTGGGGCAGCGCGTCCGCGTGGATCGTCTCCTCCTTGTCCGATCTCCCTCGTAGAACCGATGGTCGGTTCCCACGTACAGGTTTGCCGGAGCGGCGCAAGTGCACCGCCTCTAACGGTATCCGTGCATGTAGGAGGAACGTCCTGTGGCGGACTGCTAGGTCCGATCACACAACCGGAGGCGAGTGGAGGTGTCTATTCGCAACACATGCAAACACTAGTGACAGCGCCGAAGCGATCCTTCCTGAGTGTGCCGCACCTCCACTATACATATAGGCGTCCGTCACGGGCTCAACACTTGGGCCTCGCACGGACCCTTAAGCCCATAAGTCTACTCGGCCATAATTCGAATACAGTTCGGATCACATCCGACCAGTGTCCTCGGATCCGACCTCGTAGGTTCCTTCCCTTAAGCGCGCGACCCCTTAGGTTCAAGTCGGCTTGGTTGCAGTTCGGATCACCTCCGAACTACATGGTTGGTAGCGGCCTCTAGCAAGGCATGCTGAACACCAAGCAGACTATGAAGCTGGTTAGCGAACCTGTACATCACACTTCTATTCCTTTTGCCACACGATATATGTTGTCGAGCTCAAGGCGAGTCTGTCATCCTTGTGCTAGCCCGACCTCTTTCTCGTTCCAGTGATGCCGACCAAAAACCGGATTATCTCATAATCCTTGTCGCATGTCCATGCTTATCCTGGTCGGATCACACGAGGGGCCCAGAGTATATATCTCCTGATCGGAGGGGCAAATCCCATCTTGCTCGACCACGTCTCACAGCATGGTTCTGGACAAACCCGAAACCTACCTTATAACTACCCAGTTATGGAGTAGCGTTTGGTCGGCCCAAAGCATGTCTGTCACCATCCCGAGTACATGCGTCAGCTCAGGTCTTAGGACATAGAACATATGTTGTACTAGAGACTCACAGATGACATATCGCTACGTCTCATAGTTGGGTCTGTCCGACTTGGACCTTATCTCGTCTCAGATCCGACTATGTCAAATCCGACCAGATACTTCGAAGTCCATATTATCCGGTTAGCATCCAATGCTCCATGGCTAGTGAGACCAAGCCATCGACCGTGTCATATGCTAGTCAAGTTGGCTGCGCGTCCACACATCCCTTTTAACTAGGGACCTTTTAGGACAGTCATCATACAATGCATAGTCCCACAAACAAGTCACATACTTGCTGATACACATCATTGATAATGTCCAAGGACTATCTTTATTCATAAACACATAGGAAATATCATCATACATGATTGCCTCTAGGGCATATCTCCAACACTGCGGCCCGCTGCGTGGCTAAGCCAGCAGGCCGTACGGCCCATCTTCATCAAGAAGGCATCAAAGACCTCCTCATGAGTGGCCTAGTCAGGCAGGCTCATGAGGAGCGGAGATATCAAGGCGAGGCGAACCTCACGAGGCTCTCGTGACGTGAGCCATGAGGTTCGACACCAGGCGGGCGCCAAACGGGCACCAGCGTGTGCAGCGCCCTTGTTTCCTCTTTGGTGCTAAGGAAACCAGCGCATGCAATGAGTACCGAGGCATCAGGCAAAGGTTGCCATTTTGGTGCAACAAGACCAAGACTAGAAGGACGGCAAGACAGAGGTCATCGTGGAGCCCAAGACGGCATCACCATCAGAGCCTTTCGCAGGCGGAGACCACCTTTTGTCAGGATAGCTTGTACTAGCTGTCCCCCTTCAAATTTGCCCGCCATTGTTGGCTCCCTTCCTGCTCAAGATTTGGGAAGAGGACCAGGGCCTCTATAAGTAGGACTAGCCACCACCATAGGCAGGGAGAGGACATCTTAGATCACTCTCACCCACACAAGTTAGCCAAGCACAGGAACACCTCGACCTCAGGAGGCTGTTCTTCCCCTTGTATTGTTCATCATCATCCCAAGAGGCAATCCACCACCACCACACTAGATTAGGGTACTACACCACAACGGTGGCCCGAACTAGTGTAAATCTTGTGTCTTTCTGTGTTGCGAGTGTGTCAAGTTCGTCCGCGAGATATTAGCGAGCTAGGGCGTAGATCGGTGGGAGGAAAAACTTCGCGCGCACCCCAGTGTTCGACCCTTAAGGGTTTGCCGGAACCCCACATCTGACAGGGATGAGCGATGGTCTTTTCCTACCAATCTATCCCCCTAGGAGCATGCGCGTAGTAATTTGTTTCGATGACGAATAGATTTTTGCAATAAGTATGTGAGTTTTTTATGACTAATGTTGAGTACATGGATTATACGCACTCTCACCCTTCCACCATTGCTAGCCTCTATAGTACCGCATAACTTTCGCCGGTACCATGCACCCACCATATACCTTACTCAAAATAGCCACCATACCTACCTATTATGGCATTTCCATAGCCATTCCAAGATATATTGCCATGCAACTTTCCACCGTTCCATTTATTATGACACGCTCCATCATTGTCATATTGCTTTGCATGATCATGTAGTTGACATCGTATTTGTGGCAAAGACACCATTCATAATTCTTTCATACATGTCACTCTTGATTCATTGCACATCCCGGTACATCGCCGGTGGCATTCATATAGAGTCATATTTTGTTCTAAGTATCGAGTTGTAAGTAAATAAAAGTGTGATGATCTTCATTATTAGAGCATTGTCCCATGCGAGGAAATAAAAAAAAGAGAGAGAAGGCCCCAAAAAATAAGAAATAAAAAAAAGATGAGAGAAAAAAAGAGAAGGGGCAATGTTACTATTCTTTTTCCACCCTTGTGCTTTAAAGTAGCATCATGATCTTAATGAGAGAGAGTCCTATGTTGTCACTTTCATATACTACTGGAAAATTTTCATTATAGAACTTCACTCGTATATTTCAACGATGGGCTTCCTCAAATTGCCCTAGGTCTTCATGAGCAAGCAAGTTTTGGATGCACACCCACTTAGTTTTCTTTTGAGCTTTCATAAACCTGTAGCTCTAGTGCATCCGTTGCATGGCAATCCCTACTCACTCACATTGATATCTATTGCTAGGCATCTCCATAGCCCATTGATACGCCTAGTTGATGTGAGACTATCTCCTTTTTGTCTCCTCCATAACCACCATATTCTATTCCACCTATAGTGTTATGTCCATGGCTAACGCTCATGTATTGCGTGAAAGTTGAAAAGGTTTGAGAACATCAAATGTATGAAACAATTGCTTGGCTTGTCATCGGGGTTGTGCATGATTTGAATATTTTGTGTGATGAAGATGGAGCATAGCCAAACTATATGATTTTGTACGGATAAGCTTTCTTTGGCCATGTTATTTTGAGAAGACATAATTGCGTTGTTAGTATACTTGAAGTATTATTGTTTTTATGTCAATATTAAACTTTTGTTTTGGATCTTATGGATCTGAATATTCATGCCACAATAAAGAAAAATTATATGGATAAATATGTTAGGTAGCATTCCACATCAAAAATTCTGTTTTTATCATTTACCTACTCGAGGACGATCATGAATTAAATTCGGGGATGCTTGATACGTGATACGTCTCGAACGTATGTATAATTTTTTATTATTCCATGCTATTATATTATCAATCTTGGATGTTTTATAATCATTTTATATCATTTTTTGGTACTAACCTATTGACATAGTGCCAAGTGCCAGTTGTTGTTTTTTTGCATGTTTTTTACATCGCAAAAAATCAATACCAAACGGAGTCCAAATGCCATGAAAATTTACAGAGATTTTTTTATGGACGAGAAGACACCTAATGGGCCCTGGCTGCGCCTCGGGGGGGTTCTCTAAGGAGAGGACAACCTACCAGGGCACGTCAGGAGGCCCAGGCGCGCCCTTGTGGGTTGTGCCCACCTCGAGTGCCCCCCGGACCGCCTCTTTGCTCTATAAATACCCCAATATTCCCAAAACCATAGGGGAGTTGACAAAATATTGATCCAGCCGCCGCAGAGTCCAGAACCACCAGATCCAATCTAGACACCATCTCAGATGGGGTTCACCATCTCTATTGGTGCCTCTCCGATGATGTGTGAGTAGTTCTTTGTAGACCTTCGGGTCGGTAGTTAGTAGCTATATGGCTTCCTCACTCCCGCTGAATTCTCAATACAACGGTCTCTTGGATATCCATATGATATAACTCCTTTTGCGGTGTGTTTGTTGGGATCCGATGAACTTTGAGTTTATGATCAGTTATATCTTTTTATATCCATGAAAGTATTTGAGTTTCTTTGATCTCTTTTATGCATGATCTCTTATAGCCTCGTATTTCTTCTCCGACATTTCTTTTTTTGGCCAACTTGATCTATTTATCTCGCAATGGGAAGAGGTGCTTTGTAGTGGGTTCGATCTTACAGTGATTGATCCCAGTGACAGAAGGGGAACCGGCACGTATGTATCATTGCTACTAAGGATAAAACGAGGGGTTTATGTCTACATAGATAGATCTTTTCTACATCATGTCATCGTTCTTATTGCATTACTCCGTTTCTCGATGAAATTAATACACTAGATGCATGTTGTAGCGGTCCATGTGTGGAGTAATAGTAGTAGATGCATGCAAGAGTCGGTCTACTAATCTTGGACGTGATGCCTATATAATGATCATTTCCTGGATATCATCATGATTATTTGAAGTTCTATCAATTTCCCAACAGTAATTTGTTCACCCACCATTTGCTATTTTTGTTGAGAGTAGCCACTAGTGAAACCTACGGCCCCGGGTCTCTTTCTCATATATTTGCCTTTGCTATCTAATTTTCCTTTGCATTTATTTTTAGATCTATTAAACCAAAAATACAAAAATACTTTGTTGCACTTTATTTTATTTGCGACCTATTTATTCAATCTATTACAACTTTCTCCCATCCACACACTAATTTTTGGTGCCGTTAACCGAAAGGGATTGACAACCCTTTTAACACATTGGGTTGCGAGTGGTTGTTATTTGTGTGCAGGGGGTGTTTATGTTGTATTGCTTGGTTCCCCTACTGGTTTTATAGCCTAGGTTTCATCACCGAGGGAAATACCTACCATCGCTGTGCTGCATCATCCCTTCCTCTTTGGGGAAATACTGACATAGTCCTAGCTGACATCAAAAGGAATTTCTAGCGCCGTTGCCGGGGAGGATCTTCAACATATACCAGGTTCCGAATCACAAATCTCATCTCCTCGCAATTTACATTATTTGCCATTTGCCTCTCATTTTCCTCTCCCCCATTTCACAAAAATTTTCCGTTTTATTCACCCTCTTTTTCGTTCACTATTTTTCCCGCTCTCTTAAACTCTCTTCTCTATCGCCATGACCGACCGTAGAGAAGCTAAGGGTTTTCTCCTGAGTTTCAATGCTTTGGATAACCCCTTTGTTCTCTCTAAGCTCATAGATAATGATGCTATGCAAAGACTTACCGGGGTTGCTAAGGAAAACTCTAATAATTTTGATGAAGATGATCCCAGATTTTTTCGTTATTTGCTTGATGAATCTTTGAAAGATGCTTGGGATAGGCTGTTGAGAATTCGAGCTAGCTATGTGCCCTAATATCAGATAGAGATATACTTGAATTTTTTTATGTTGGTCTACCTTCTTCCTTCAAGCAAGTTTTGGATTCTATATTTGAAAACGGTTTTCTTGAAGGTGATGCCGTTGATACTTATGAAAAGATGAAAGCCATATTTGGGCACCCCAAGGGACAAAATGTTGAATCAACTACCCTTATGTTCTTTTATCAAAATGGAACAATTAAAGAGATGAATGCTAGCTTAGCTACAAATTTTCGCAACATGCTTAATCTTTATTATGCTATCAATGGATATGTGCTTTCACAAAATAGAAAATTAAATGCCATTGATAGGAAATTTTCTCTTTGCTTTCAAAAGGTCAAGGATGACAAAACTTAGATCCTTGCTTTATGCCTAGCTAAGGGCGTAAAACTTTAGCGCCTGTTGGGAGGCAACCCAATGAATAAAATTTATTTTTGCATTTTGCTTTCTATTCTTGAGTGTTTGCACAATTATTCTACTGTTATGATTGTGTTTTTATGTTTCAATTAGTGTTTGTGCTAAGTAAATCCTTTAGGATCTTCTTGGGTGATAGTTGTTTCATCTTGCTGAAAAGCAGAAACTTTTGCGCTCACGAAAATAATTCTCATTTTTAACCAGAGCGTGATAAAATGCCAAATCCTTTTGCACTAGATCAATATACAAATTTCTCAGGTCATACTAATTTATCAGTATTTTTGGAGTTATAGAAGTATTCGAAACACCCATATTACTACAGACTGTTCTGTTTTGACAGATTCTGTTTTCTTTGCGTTGTGTGCTTATTTTGATGGCTCTATGGTTTTTTTATGAGTTTTTGCCATAGAAAAGTTGGAATATAGTAGATATAATGCAACAACAAAATATGAATTGGTTTGATATCGTACTTATAGTAGTGATTTATTTTCTTATACTAACGGATCTCACAAAGGTTTTGTTGAGTTTTGTGTGATTGAAGTTTTCATGTTTTGGGTTATCTTACGGTGGATGAAGGAATAGGAAGTAAGAAGAGCCTAAGCTTGGGGATGACCCGGCATCCCCCGCTATTACCCAAAAGATATCAAGCAACTAAGCTTGTGGATGCCCCCGAGTGGCATCCCCTCTTTCTTCTAACGACCATCGGTATTTTACTCGAAGCTATATTTTTATTTGTCACATACTATGTGTTTTGCATGGAGCGTCTTGTATGATATGAGTCTTTGCTTGTTTTATTTTTTGTTTTAAGTCTTGATTCCTTGGTGGACACACCTATTTTAGAGAGCAAAAATTATGTCATGACTTGTTAGAATTGCTCTCTATGCTTCACTTAAATCTTTTATGAGCTATGAACTTGCTCTAGTATTTCACTTATATCTTTTTGAGCACGGTGTGCTTTAGTATTTTTAAAGAAATGCTCTCTTGCTTCACTTAGATTTATTTGAGAGTTAATAAAATTTTCAATAAATTCTCTCTTGCTTCACTTAAATTAATTTGAGAGAAAGACAAAAATTATGCTCATGATCTTCACTTATATTTGTTTGAGCTTGCCAAAAGCAACATATGAAAATTAGTTCCAAAGTGATAGATATCCAAGAAGGATATAATAAAAACTTTCATGAAGATCATTGGACAAAATAAACTTGATTCGTAGTAATAGTTCTGAGATATGATGATGTGATATGTGAGTTATGTTAATGAGTAATTATGCTTTAGTAAGAATACTGGTGTTAAGGTTTGGATTCCCTATGCAAGCACTGTCGGTGTCAAAATCGGCGGATCTCGGGTAGGGGGTCCCGAACTGTGCGTCTAAGGTTGATGGTAACGGGAGACAGGGGACATGATGTTTACCCAGGTTCGGGCCCTCTCTATGGAGGTAATACCCTACTTCCTGCTTGATTGATCTTGATGAATATGAGTATTACAAGAGTTGATCTACCACAAGACCATAATGGCTAAACCCTAGAAGTCTAGCCTGTATGACTACGGTATTGAGTATATCCTTTCCGGACTACACCCTCCGGTTTATATAGACACCGGGGGGGATCTAGGGTTACTTAGAGTCGGTTACATAAGATGGAATCTTCATAGTTGTTCGCCAAGCATGCCTTCCACACCAAGGAGAGTCTTATCCGGACACGGGTGCAGTATTTAGTCTTCATATCTTCACAACCCATCAGTCCGGCCCATAGATAACAGGCCGGACGCCCGAGGACCCCTTAGTCCAGGACTCCCTCAGTAGCCCCCGAACCAGTTTTCAATAGCGAGGTGTTCGGTACACAGATTGTCTTCGGTATTGCAAGGCGGGTTCCTCCTTTAATGATTTCCAAGTAGTGTATTCGGCCTTAGATTCGATGTCTCCCCTCGGCTTCTGCGCGCTTAATGTCCCCGTTTTCCACGTGTCGAGCGAATGCGGACAGTCAGGGTATTTTTTGCAAATAACACCCCAATCCTACAAGGAAGAGCATCTATTTAAAGGGATTGGATCTCAGATCCTTTCGGCACCAAGCGGAGAAAATCCTCAGAGACCGCCAGATAAGACCATTCCAACATGGCCAACAATCCCAGCTCCTCTTCCCGTTCCAACCTTGAGAGAGGCGAGTGGGAGAGGTGCTCTGTGTCCCATAGCTGATTGGCGAAGCTGCAAATGCAGGGATTTCTCCCTCCAGCAGATCTGGTCCCTGTTTGAGCAGGGTTGGCCTCCTTCAATGGCAAAACCCAGGCAGAGGATTTTCCCAATCCGTCTGTGGGAGAACGGGTGTGCTTCGTCCCCTATCTGCTGAGGGGAGTGGGGTTTCCAATTCACCCATTCCTCCGAGGGCTGCTGGAGTACTATGGCCTCCAGCTGCACAATTTTACCCCTTGCTCCATCCTCCACATTGTGGGTTATGTCGCCCTATGCGAACTATTCCTGGGTTGTGAGGCCCATTTTGATTTATGGAGAAGACTGTTCTGCCTCGTCCCTCACAATCAAGGTGGATCAATTTTTCAAGTGGGAGGGGCCGAAGTGTGGCGCATCGCCGGGACCGGATACCTGTCTGGCACGTCGAAGAAAGTTCCCGAAGAGTGGCCTTCCGAATGGTTCTACATCAACGATATCGCTCTACCCGACCCCGTCCGCATAGGCCTCCCCGAGTTTTCAAATGCTCTGCTGAAGAAGCGCCATAGCTGGCGTCCTCGGAGCCTCGAGGAAGAGGATAGCGTGGAGATCAGCTTGCTACTAGGCAAGATTAAAATGCTTCCTATCGTGGAATTGTCATGGAAGATGTCCTAGCGGAAGGACTTGGTCGTAGGGCCATCGCAACTAGGAAGCTTAAAGGGGTTAATCGGGACAAAGGACACGAGAGGTTTTATACTAGTTCGGCCCCTTACGATGAAGGTAAAAGCCTACGTCTAGTTGTGTTTGGTATTGCTGGGGTTTCGATCACCAAGAGGCTTAACTCGCCGGCTTGGTTATCGATCTCTTGTTTCTTGCCCTAAGCCGCCACCGGGTCGTCCCCTTATATACACGGGTTGACGCCTGGTGGCCTACAGAGTCCCGACCGGCTCATAAATCGTGTCCGGCTCGGTGACTTCTCTTATATGCCTTTCTTTACAAGTCTTTCCTTACATGCGGCGGTTTACAATATTGGGCCTTAAGCCACCGCTAGGCTTTTGGGCCTTCTATAATATTTGATAAACTATCATGTTAATTTTTATTGGGTTTCTTGTGTAACCCGCCATTGGGGTTGACCCGGTCCCTCCTGGGCGGGTCATAACTGATAACTATATCCCCAACATTAGGCCCCAGGTTGACTTTGAACTTCGTTCTTTGTCAATCTTCAATACTTAGACAAAAATCCATCTTCTTATCCTTGTAGAAGTTTTTGTAACCCGCCGTGACGTCATCTTTTGAAAATGCAAAAAACTTTTATGACGTCATCTCCCAACGGATCTTCATCTTTAATGTCTCCTGAGAATCGAGGTGTCTATGTAGTTGGATAACCATTATTTGGCCATCCCTCGATTTTCGCGCCCGTCTGTTCACATTTTCCTTATAAATAGGCATGCCTCGGCTTTCTTCCTTCTTCTCTCTCGCTCCATCTTCTTCCTCTCGCAAACCCCCTGCTGCTCGAGCTTCACCACCACCGCGCTTCGCCTCCGTCTCCATCGACTTTGGCCACTGCATCAACCCGAACAGATCCAGAGAACGGCGGCGACCACCGCAGAAGATCCGCGGTTGTAAGTGTCCTCCTTTTCACTTCTTAGATCCGCATTTAGGGTTTTCAGTTTTCTTCGTGTTCTTCGTAGTTCATCGTAGTTCTTTATAGTTCTTCCACCGCAAGCTTCTTCTTGATCCAAAAAGACACATATGCTTGTGTGGTAGTGTTTTTGTGCCTACTTCTGACTTCCGCAGATCCCTTTCTCTGGTTCAAAGATCTTATTAGAACTTATAGACTCCTCTGCGCTGAACCTTTGAGGTCTAGAATTTTCTCCATTTTGAATAGCCATTTGATTTGGAATAATACCAAGCAATTAGGAAACTTGTTTGTCTCAACACTTAGCTGAATTTACCTTCTTCAAATATCTATAGTCATGGCGTCTTACTGTGCCGGCTTACTTTTCCTTATATGACATTAGCCCTTAACTAAGCCGCCATTACTTCCCTGTATTATCATCATGTAACTGTTAATTTCACCATTGAATTGAATCGGCATGTTGCCTTTATTTTCAGTTTGTTTTTGAACATCATGCTGTCCAAAGCGCCAACCATCTGCCACTGGGTTCCCTCAACCGTAACTGAGGAACGTTTGAAGGAGTTCTTCACCATAGAGTTTTTGCTAGCGAAAACCGTCATGTCTTACCATGCCCCTGACCCGGAGGAAGAACGGCCCAATCCAAGGGCAGGTGAGGTTATTGTTTTTACTGACCATATGAACCGTGGATTCTCACCGCCCGGCTCAAAGTTCTTCAGAGAGGTCCTCCACTTTTTCAAACTCCACCCTCAAGATATTGGGCCCAATTCCATATCTAACATCTATAACTTCCAAGTGCTCTGTGAGGTGTATCTTCAACAAGAGCCGACCATGGAGCTGTTTAGAGAATACTTTTATCTGAACCGGCAGAACGAGTGCACCAATGGCCTTAGCTTAGAGCTTGGAGGCATCTCAATTCAACGCCAGCAGGGTGCTGTCTTCCCCCTCATAGTCTTGCCGAGTCATCCAAAAGACTGGAATCAGACTTGGTTTTACTACCAAGACATTTCACCAGCAAACGAGAGGCCACTGCCGGGTTATCACCCCGAACGTCTTGACTCCAAGTTCGTGCTTCCTGACAAGCTCACTGCCGCTGAACGCAGAAAGCTGATACCATCCATCAAAAGGATTAATGCTCTGTTAGGAAACGGGTTAACTGGAGTTGATCTGACCCGCTGCTGGATCACATGGCGGGTCATCCCTCTAAGCCGTCGGTCAAAACTGATGTATGAGTATGGTGGAGGCCCGGATGACTCTCTTCATCACAACCCCGTTCAATTAACAGAAGAAGATATTGTCTCAATGTCAACCCTTCTAGTGAACGGGAAATACGAAGATTGCAGTATTGTCGGGTTAAACCCCTTCTGCAAGCTTAACCCTGTGCCAGAAGTAAGAATATTCTGAACTCTCTCCTTTGTATTTTTCCCAGCCGTATTGTTTAATACTTGCCTGACTTTTCATTTTTACCTGTCTGCAGGCCAATTCTGACTTTTGGAAAGTTAAATATGACCACGAGGCTGCCAAGAAAGCAAGAGCCGCAGCCATAAACGCCAAGAAAACGACCCGGAGGTCGAAAAAGAAGAAGAAGAACACCGCTGAAGACATGATGAGACTTGAAGATACTTCTGGGTCGGAGGTAGCCCTTGACTCCCTTGGCCAACTTTTTAATAATCTTATTGACACTGTTCATTTCCAGGATGACACTGGGGCCAGTCAGGCCGTGGAAGAAGAGGTAACTATCATTTCCTCCGACTCAGAGCCCTTGCCAAGACAAAAAAATCGACGAGTGATCCGTAAAGTAAGGTTTTCTAACCCTTTAGCTCAATTGGATCCCAACTTTATTTTGAAAAAGCAGCAACACGAGAGCCGCCGTCAATCATGGACGAAAGACGAACCGGCTGTTGTTCTTCAACAAACTCCTCAGAAGCGCCAGAATGAGGTTTACTTCTTTTGTCCTTAACTCTGTTTAATGGATCCTTTCCCTTGCATTACTTTAACTTTATGTTATGTTTTCAGGAGGTGTCTCGCTCTTCTGGCAACTCATCACAGACTCAATTTCCGGCCTTTAAGACTGCCCCTGGGTAATGAAAAATCCTCCTTTTTTCTGGTTTGTTCAAATTGTATTTTTATACTGACAGCCCTGCAACATTTCTGTTAGTGGTCAAGCTAAGTCCAAGAAGGCAAAGGCAGCTAAACCGGGGGAAGACCCGCCAATGCTTGCATCTGACCCAGCCAGGCCATCTTCTTCTCCCTTAACTGACGCTCCAGAAGACCCGCCTGTCGATGTAGAAGCAAATCCTCCTGAGCCGTCGTTTGATGAGACCATTGTGAACCCTTCTGCAACTGGACCATCAAGCTCAGCCAACCCACCATCACCGTCTGCACAAGATGTTTTGATCACCGGGAGCCGTTTTATTGAGCCAGGGAATCCAACCGTGCTGGCTCGCCACACGGAGTAACAAGAGGCATTGGAGAGGCAGAAAGTGCGCTTTGTCGTTGCCAATTATGACCATCTAAATGCCAACGATATTTTATCTGGCTATCTCAGCCATGTGCACTCCAGTCACGACTCTGAGAAATGGTCAAACAGTTGCAGTTGAAATACGAGGTACGTTCCTCCGTCTTATCTATATTCCTCCAGCCCCCAAGTCTTCAGATTATGAGAGAACCAGAATGATCTATAGACTTTATAATATAGGCCAAGACCTTTACCTTTGAAACTTTTCTTGAATTCACTAAAATAGAACAAAGCTTCACCTGTAGTCCCCAAGGGCCGGTTCCTTTTGATCATAAATGAGCCGGTACTTTAAATTGTTTTGTACCATATTCAAATGACTTAATACTCCGGCTTAACCTTGAGAAACTTGCTGAACTGCATACATTAGCCCCCAAGTGCCAAGTGCTGTTACTTTGTAAAGTAGTTGGGACTTAAAGTGTGTCTGTAGAGTCATAAGAAATTGTTTTGGCATACATTAGCCCCCAAGTGTCAAGTGGTTTTTTGTAAAGTACTTGAGACTTGAATTGTGATGTTTGAACCTTTGAGCAAAATCTTGACTCATCTGAGTATGTTTTCTTGCAGAATGCCTTATCTGAACTAAACTCGTAGTTGACTGATGCGAAGACCCGGCTAGCAGGTCAGGAATCAGAAATCAAGTCTGCTAACTCCAAATTGCAAATAAGTCTCTCTGAGACGGAAAATTTAAAGACCAGCTTCGCTGCCAAGAAGAAAACCTGAGAAGAGGAAAACGCTTCTGACACAACGCGCCGAGAAGGCCGAAGCAGCCCTTGAAGAGGTTTCAACAGAACTGAACGGTTTAAAGGGCCGGGTGTCTCAAATGGTGGCTGCCATCTTTGGTAAGCCATTTATCTGCAATCCTGTGTACTCCTTTGCTGATCCGGAATATAAGCCGCCAGCTGACTTTGTGTATAAAATATGTGCAGGCCCACAAAGCAAAAACCTGAGCCAAGATCCTTTGATTAAACTTAAGGCAGTGTATACCTTAGTAGAACAACTGTATATTGGCGCACAATGGGCACTTGCCGCCATCTCTCCTGCCAATCAAGGACCCAACCGGCTCAGCGACGTCTTGAAGAAACTGTCCATCCTACCTGCCAGATTTTAAGAAGTGAAGCGCTCCTGTGCACGAGCCGGAGCTTTGACTGCCCTGAGCCGCTCCAAGGCTTGGGTGTCAGACCTAGACCCGACGGACGTGGCCAGAGGCTATCCCACCGTGAAGGAAGACGGATCTCCCTTTGAGCAGGATGACTTTATGGCTTGCGTGCGAGGAGTCCGACCTCAGGCAACTACCCTTGGAGATGACACCAACATCGACAAATACCAGCCGGGTTTTGATGTTGAAAATAAGAATATGGCGACTCCTTCATTCAAGGTGACAGATTTGATCCCGCCTGTAAGAGAAAATACATTTGCCCCGGAAGTTGACCCGGACGGCCTGATCGACGAAGAAGCCGAATTTGTCATCGTGAATGGTTTTGACTAGTCAAAACCCAGCTTCCAGCCAACAGAGAGCAGTGAACCGGCGAGGGAGGAGCAATAATCATCTTCATGGGTTTATAAAAACCTTGTAATAGTTTAGCTGTGAAAACACTATGCTTTGCGTATGCCTTCGCGCATAAAACACTTATATGTGATTCTGTGTTTCCTGATGTCAATATGTGCATCATAGTGACGGTTGTCCCTGTAATATTTCAGCTCTGTTCCTGTAGATACAAGGAAAAAGACTGGCTTGGCGGCTTAGTACTAAACGGGTTAGAACATCCGGTTTATAGCCAATATGTTTAACATAGAAACAGAAACATATATAAAAAGAGTACAAAGCTGAAATTAACTCTTTAGTTAATGCAAACAGGCAATTGCGTATAAACAATAGCCATATGTGTAGCTTTGATCTTTAGACCACCGGTTTAAATGACCCGGGTAATGAAGTTGTTAACTTAAATCTTTTGAGAAGTCAATGCTTCTGAATACTTAATGATCATCATACCTCGGTGGCTTTGTTGTCAAATAATCCAGCCGGCGAAGAAGATCAGGCTAATTAGTTATAACAAAAACACTAAAACGCAAACAATGGATGATAAGTACAATTTAACCTTGTGTTGAAAAGTTGGAGGCTTCTGATTCGAATACGATCAGTGAACCAGACCAAAGGGGTTACGCTAAGGTTCGAATACGACCATATAGCCCCCGGTGGCTTTGGCATTGCGCCGATCAAGAGGGTACCGACAGCTATGTTCTCTTTGGTTCGAATACGACCTATGTTTGAACAGGAAGCCCCCAAATGACCTTGAGAGGTTTTTAACGACCCTGATTCGAATACGATCCAAGTTGGACCCAAAAGGGGTTAAGCTATGATTCGGATACGATCAAGAAGCCCCCAAGTGAGTTTGGCCTTGAGCCGATCAAGAGGGTTACGACAGCTATGCTCTCTTTGGTTCGAGTACGACCTATGTTTGAACAGGAAGCCCCCAAGTGACCATGATATTGCAGCTAGATTCGAATACGATCATAAGCTGGACCAAAAAAGGTTATACTGGATTCAAATATGATCAGCTCCTTAATAGTCATTTGAAAATAAGAAATAACAAAGATGTTGGGGAACGTAGTAATTTCAAAAAAAATCCTATGCACACGCAAGATCATGATGATGCATAGCAACGAGAGGGGAGAGTGTGATCTACGTACCCTTGTAGACCGACAGCGGAAGCGTTAGCACAACGCGGTTGATGTAGTCGTACGTCTTCACGGCCCGACCGATCAAGCACCGAAACTACGGCACCTCTGAGTTCTAGCACATGTTCAGCTCGATGACGATCCCCGGACTCCGATCCAGCAAAGTGTCGGGGAAGAGTTCCGTCAGCACGACGGCGTGGTGACGATCTTGATGTACTACCGTCGCAGAGCTTCGCCTAAGCACCGCTACAATATTATCGAGGACTATGGTGGAAGGGGGCACCGCACACGGCTAAGAATATGATCACGTGGATTAACTTGTGTGTCTAGGGGTGCCCCCTGCCCCCATATATAAAGGATCAAAGGGGGGGTGCGGCCGTCCAGGAGGAGGGCGCGCCAGGAGGAGTCCTACTCCCACCGGGAGTAGGATTCCCCCCATTCCTAGTTGGAATAGGATTCGGGAGGGGGAAAGAGGAGAGAGAGAAGGAAGGGGGGCGCCGCCCCCCTCTCCTTGTCCTATTCGGACTAGGGAGGAGGGGCGCGTGGCCCAGCCCTGGCCACCTCTCCTCTCTTCCACTAAAGCCCACTAAGGCCCATATACCTCCCGGGGGGTTCCGGTAACCTCCCGGTACTCCGATAAAATCCCGATTTCACCCGGAACACTTCCGATATCCAAATATAGGCTTCCAATATATCAATCTTTATGTCTCGACAATTTTGAGACTCCTCGTCATGTCCTTGATCACATCCGGGACTCCGAACAAACTTCGGTACATCAAAATGCATAAACTCATAATATAACTGTCATCAAAACCTTAAGCGTGCGGACCCTACGGGTTCGAGAACAATGTAGACATGACCGAGACACGTCTCCGGTCAATAACCAATAGCGGAACCTGGATGCTCATATTGGCTCCTACATATTCTACGAAGATCTTTTATCGGTCAGACCGCATAACAACATACCTTGTTCCCTTTGTCATCGGTATGTTACTTGCCCGAGATTCGATCGTCGGTATCTCAATACCTAGTTCAATCTCGTTACCGGCAAGTTTGTTTACTCGTTCCGTAATACATCATCTCACAACTAACTCATTAGTTGCAATGCTTGCAAGGCTTATGTGATGTGCATTACCGAGAGGGCCGAGAGATACCTCCCCGACAATCGGAGTGACCAATCCTAATCTTGAAATACGCCAACCCAACATGTACCTTTGGAGACACCTGTAGAGCACCTTTATAATCACCCAGTTACGTTGTGACATTTGGTAGCACACAAAGTGTTCATCCGGCAAACGGGAGTTGCATAATCTCATAGTCATAGGAACATGTATAAGTCATGAAGAAAGCAATAGCAACAAACTAAACGATCGGGTGCTAAGCTAATGGAATGGGTCATGTCAATCAGATCATTCATCTAATGATGTGATCCCATTAATCAAATAACAACTCTTTGTCCATGGTTAGGAAACATAACCATCTTTGATTAACGAGCTAGTCAAGTAGAGGCATACTAGTGACACTCTGTTTGTCTATGTATTCACACATGTATTATGTTTCCGGTTAATACAATTCTAGCATGAATAATAAACATTTATCATGATATAAGGAAATAAATAATAACTTTATTATTGCCTCTAGGGCATATTTCCTTTAGTCTCCCACTTGCACTAGAGTCAATAATCTAGATTACACAGTAATGATTCTAACACCCATGGAGCCTTGGTCCTGATGATGTTTTGCTTGTGGAAGAGGCTTAGTCAACGGGTCTGCTACATTCAGATCCGTATGTATCTTGCAAATCTCTATGTCTCCCACCTGGACTAGACCCCGGATGGAATTGAAGCGTCTCTTGATGTGCTTGGTTCTCTTGTGAAATCTGGATTCCTTTGCCAAGGCAATTGCACCAGTATTGTCACAAAAGATTTTCATTGGACCCGATGCACTAGGTATGACACCTAGATTGGGTATGAACTCCTTCATCCAGACTCCTTCATTTGCTGCTTCCGAAGCAGCTATGTATTCCGCTTCACACGTAGATCCCGCCACGACGCTTTGTTTAGAACTGCACCAACTGACAGCTCCACCGTTTAATGTAAACACGTATCTGGTTTGCGATTTAGAATCGTTCGGATCAGTGTCAAAGCTCGCATCAACGTTACCATTTACGATGAGCTCTTTGTCACCTCCATAAATGAGAAACATATCCTTAGTCCTTTTTAGGTATTTCAGGATGTTCTTGACCGCTGTCCAGTGATCCACTCCTGGATTACTTTGGTACCTCCCTGCTAGACTTATAGCAAGGCACACATCAGGTCTGGTACACAGCATTGTTGGGGAATGTAGCAGAAATTCAAAATTTTCCTACGTATCACCAAGATCTATCTATGGAGAGACTAGCAACGATGGGAAGGAGAGTGCATCTACATACCCTTGTAGATCGCTAAGCGAAAGCGTTCAAGTGAACGGGGTTGATGGAGTCGTACTCGTCGTGATTCAAATCACCGATGATCAAGTGCCGAACGCACGGCACCTCCGCGTTCAACACACGTACAGCCCGGTGACGTCTCCCACGCCTTGATCCAGCAAGGAGAGAGGGAGAGGTTGAGGAAGACTCCATCCAACAGCAGCACAACGGCATGGTGGTGGTGGAGGAGCGTGGCAATCCTGCAGGGCTTCGCCAAGCACCACGGGAGAGGAGAAGGACTTGGGAGAGAGGGAGGGCTGCACCAAAGGCATAAGGGGTGTCCAAGAGGCCCTCCTACCCCCACTATATATAGGGATCCCAAGGGGGGTGCGCCATCCCTAGGAGATCCAATCTCCTAGGGGGCGGCGGCCAGGGGAGGTTTCCCTCCCCCCCAAGGCACCTAAGAGGTGCCTTCCCTCCTTGGGACTCTTCCTTAGGGTTCCCCCTTCACCCTAGGCGCATGGGCCATAAGGGAAGTGGCGCCCCAGCCCACTTTGGGCTGGATCCCTTCCCACTTCAGCCCATGGGACCCTCCGGGATAGGTGGCCCCACCCGGTGGGCCCCCGGGACCCTTCCGGTGGTCCCGGTACAATACCGATGACCCCGAAACTTGTCCCGATGGCCGAAATAGGACTTCCTATATATAAATCTTTACCTCCGGACCATTACGGAACTCCTCGTGACGTCCGGGATCTCATCCGGGACTCCGAACAACATTCGGTAACCACATACAAACTTCCTTTACAACCCTAGCGTCATCGAACCTTAAGTGTGTAGACCCTATGGGTTCGGGAGACATGCAGACATGACCGAGACGTTCTCCGGTCAATAACCAACAGCGGGATCTGGATACCCATGTTGGCTCCCACATGTTCCACGATGATCTCATCGGATGAACCATGATGTCAAGGACTTAATCAATCCCGTATACAATTCCCTTTGTCCAGCGGTATTTGTACTTGCCCGAGATTCGATCGTCGGTATCCGATACCTTGTTCAATCTTGTTACCGGCAAGTCTCTTTACTCGTTCCGTAACACATCATCCCGTGATCAACTCTTTGGTCACATTGCGCATATGATGATGTCCTACCGAGTGGGCCCGGAGATACCTCTCCGTTTACACGGAGTGACAAATCCCAGTCTCGATTCGTGCCAACCCAACAGACACTTTCGGAGATACCTGTAATGCACCTTTATAGTCACCCAGTTACGTTGTGACATTTGATACACCCAAAGCATTCCTACGGTATCCGGGAGTTGCACAATCTCATGGTCTAAGGAAATGATACTTGACATTAGAAAAGCTATAGCATACGAACTACACGATCTAGTGCTATGCTTAGGATTGGGTCTTGTCCATCACATCATTCTCCTAATGATGTGATCCCGTTATCAATGACATCCAATGTCCATGGTCAGGAAACCGTAACCATCTATTGATCAACGAGCTAGTCAACTAGAGGCTTACTAGGGACTTGGTGTTGTCTATGTATCCACACATGTATCTGAGTTTCCTATCAATACAATTATAGCATGGATAATAAACGATTATCATGAACAAGGAAATATAATAATAACATAATTTATTATTTCCTCTAGGGCATATTTCCAACAAGCATTGCATACATGATAGAGCCTATGGATGAAGCATAGGGAACATCTTTCATTTTCTCTCTATCTTCTGCAGTGGTCGGGCATTGAGTCTTACTCAACTTCACACCTTGTAACACAAGCAAGAACCCTTTCTTTGCTTGATCCATTTTGAACTTCTTCAAAACTTTGTCAAGGTATGTGCTTTGTGAAAGTCTAATTAAGCGTCTTGATCTATCTCTATAGATCTTAATGCCTAATATGTAAGCAGCTTCACCGAGGTCTTTCATTGAAAAACTCTTATTCAAGTATCCCTTTATGCTATCCAGAAATTCTATATCATTTCCAATTAGTAATATGTCATCCACATATAATATCAGAAATGCTACAGAGCTCCCACTCACTTTCTTGTAAATACAGGCTTCTCCAAAAGTCTGTATAAAACCAAATGCTTTGATCACACTATCAAAGCGATTATTCCAACTCCGAGAGGCTTGCACCAGTCCATAACTGGATCGCTGGAGCTTGCACACTTTGTTAGCTCCCTTTGGATCGACAAAACCTTCTAGTTGCATCATATACAACTCTTCTTCCAGAAATCCATTCAGGAATGCAGTTTTGACATCCATCTACCAAATTTCATAATCATAAAATGCGGCAATTGCTAACATGATTCGGACAGACTTAAGCATCGCTACGGGTGAAAAGGTCTCATCATAGTCAATCCCTTGAACTTGCCGAAAACCTTTTGCGACAAGTCGAGCTTTGTAGACAGTAGTATTTCCGTCAGCGTCAGTCTTCTGCTTGAAGATCCATTTATTCTCAATTGCTTGCCGATCATTGGGAAAGTCAACCAAAGTCCATACTTCGTTCTCATACATGGATCCCATCTCAGATTTCATGGCTTCAAGCCATTTTGCGGAATCTGGGCTCACCATCGCTTCTTCATAGTTCGTAGGTTCATCATGATCTAGTAGCATGACTTCCAGAACAGGATTACCGTACCACTCTGGCGCGGATCTCACTCTGGTTGATCTACGAGGTTCAGTAGTATCTTGTTCTGAAGTTTCATGATCATTATCATTAGCTTCCTCACTAATTGGTGTAGGTGTCACAGAATCCTACTACTTTCCAATAAGGGAGTAGGTACAGTTACCTCGTCAAGTTCTACCTTCCTCCCACTCACTTCTTTCGAGAGAAACTCCTTCTCCAGAAAGTTTCCGAATTTAGCAACAAAAGTCTTGCCTTCAGATCTGTGATAGAAGGTGTATCCAATAGTTTCCTTTGGATATCCTATGAAGACACATTTCTCCGATTTGGGTTCGAGCTTATCAGGTTGAAGCTTTTTCACATAAGAATCGCAGCCCCAAACTTTCAGAAACGACAACTTTGGTTTCTTGCCAAACCACAATTCATAAGGCGTCGTCTCAACGGATTTTGATGGTGCCCTATTTAACGTGAATGCGGTCGTCTCTAGAGCGTATCCCCAAAACGATAGCGGTAAATCAGTAAGAGACATCATAGATCGCACCATATCTAGTAAAGTACGATTACGACGTTCGGACACACCATTACGCTGTGGTGTTCCAGGTGGCATGAGTTGCGAAACTATTCCACATTGTTTCAAATGTACACCAAACTCGTAACTCAAATATTCTCCTCCACGATCAGATCGTAGGAATTTTATTTTCTTGTTACGATGATTTTCAACTTCACTCTGAAATTCTTTAAACTTTTCAAACGTTTCAGACTTGTGTTTCATTAAGTAGATATACCCATATCTGCTTAAGTCATCTGTGAAGGTGAGAAAATAACGATATCCGCCACGAGCCTCAACATTCATCGGACCACATACATCTGTATGTATGATTTCCAACAAATCTGTTGCTCTCTCCATAGTACCGGAGAACGATGTTTTTGTCATCTTACCCATAAGGCACGGTTCGCAAGTACCAAGTGATTCATAATCAAGTGGTTCCAAAAGCCCATCAGTATGGAGTTTCTTCATGCGCTTTATACCGATATGACTCAAACGGCAGTGCCACAAATAAGTTGCACTATCATTATCAACTCTGCATCTTTTGGCTTCAACACTATGAATATGTGTGTCACTACTATCGAGATTTAATAAGAATAGACCACTCCTTAAGGGTGCATGACCATAAAAGATATTACTCATGTAAATAGAACAACCATTATTCTCTGATTTAAATGAATAACCATCTCGCATCAAACAAGATCCAGATATAATGTTCATGCTTAACGCTTGCACCAAATAACAATTATTTAGGTCTAATACTAATCCCGAAGGTATATGTAGAGGTAGCGTGCCGACTGCGATCCCATCGACTTTGGAACCATTTCCCACGCGCATCGTCACCTCGTCCTTAGCCAATCTTCGCTTAATCCGTAGTCCCTGTTTCGAGTTGCAAATATTAGCAACAGAACCAGTATCAAATACCCAGGTGCTACTGCGAGCATTAGTAAGGTACACATCAATAACATGTATATCACATATACCTTTGTTCACCTTGCCATCCTTCGTATCCGCCAAATACTTGGGGAAGTTCCGCTTCCAGTGACCAGTCTGCTTGCAGTAGAAGCACTCAGTTTCAGGCTTAGGTCCAGGTTTGGGTTTCTTCTCTTGAGTAGCAACTTGCTTGCTGTTCTTTTTGAAGTTTCCCTTCTTCTTCCCTTTGCCCTTTTTCTTGAAACTAGTGGTCTTGTTGACCATCAACACTTGATGCTCCTTTTTGATTTCTACCTCCGCAGCTTTCAGCATTGCGAAGAGCTCGGGAATAGTCTTATTCATCCCTTGCATATTATAGTTCATCACGAAACTCTTGTAGCTTGGTGGCAGTGATTGGAGAATTCTGTCAATGACGCAATCATCTGGAAGATTAACTCCCAATTGAATCAAGTGATTATTATACCCAGACATTTTGAGTATATGCTCATTGACAGAACTGTTCTCCTCCATCTTGCAGCTATAGAACTTATTGGAGACTTCATATCTCTCAATCCGGGCATTTGCTTGAAATATTAACTTCAACTCCTGGAACATCTCATATGCTCCATGACGTTCAAAACGTCTTTGAAGTCCCGATTCTAAGCCATAAAGCATGGCACACTGAACTATCGAGTAGTCATCAGCTTTGCTCTGCCAGACGTTCATAACATCTGGTGTTGCTCCAGCAGCAGGCCTGGCACCCAGCGGTGTTTTCAGGATGTAATTCTTCTATGCAGCAATGAGGATAATCCTCAAGTTACGGACCCAGTCCGTGTAATTGCTACCATCATCTTTCAACTTTGCTTTCTCAAGGAACGCATTAAAATTCAACAGAACAACAGCATGGGCCATCTATCTACAATCAAACATAAATAAGCAAGGTACTATCAGGTACTAAGTTCATGATAAATTTAGGTTCAATTAATCATATTACTTAAAGAACTCTCACTTAGATAGACATCCCTCTAATCCTCTATGTGATTACGTGATCCAAATCAACTAAACCATGTCCGATCATCACGTGAGATGGAGTAGTTTCATTGGTGAACATCACTATGTTGATCATATCTACTATATGATTCACGCTCGACCTTTCGGTCTCCGTGTTCCGAGGCCATATCTGCATATGCTTGGCTCATCAAGTATAACCTGAGTATTCTGCGTGTGCAACTGTTTTGCACCCGTTGTATTTGAACGTAGAGCCTATCACACCCGATCATCACGTGGTGTCTCAGCACGAAGAACTTTTGCAACGGTGCATACTCAGGGAGAACACTTCTTGATAATTAGTGAGAGATCATCTTATAATGCTACCGTCAATCAAAGCAAGATAAGATGCATAAAAGATAAACATCACATGCAATCAATATAAGTGATATGATATGGCCATCATCATCTTGTGCTTGTGATCTCCATCTTCGAAGCACCGTCGTGATCACCATAGTCACCGGCGCGACACCTTGATCTCCATCGTAGCATCATTGTCATCTCGCCAATCTTATGCTTCCACGACTATCGCTACCGCTTAGTGATAAAGTAAAGCATTACAGCGCGATTGCATTGCATACAATAAAGCGACAACCATATGGCTCCTGCCAGTTGCCGATAACTCGGTTACAAAAACATGATCATATCATACAATAAAATTTAGCATCATGTCTTGACCATATCAGATCACAACATGCCCTGCAAAAACAAGTTAGACGTTCTCTACTTTGTTGTTGCAAGTTTTACGTGGCTGCTACGGGCTTAAGCAAGAACCAATCTTACCTACGCATCAAAACCACAACGATAGTTTGTCAAGTTGGTGTTGTTTTAACCTTCGCAAGGACCGGGCGTAGCCACACTCGGTTCAACTAAAGTTGGAGAAACTGTCACCCGCTAGCCACCTTTGTGCAAAGCACGTCGGGAGAACCGGTCTCGCGTAAGCGTACGCGTAATGTCGGTCCAGGCCGCTTCATCCAACAATACCGCTAAACCAAAGTATGACATGCTGGTAAGCAGTATGACTTATATCGCCCACAACTCACTTGTGTTCTACTCGTGCATATAACATCAACACATAAAACCTAGGCTCGGATGCCACTGTTGGGGAACGTAGTAATTTCAAAAAAATTCCTACGCACACGCAAGATCATGATGATGCATAGCAATGAGAGGGGAGAGTGTGATCTACGTACCCTTGTAGACCGACAGCGGAAGCGTTAGCACAACGCGATTGATGTAGTCGTACGTCTTCACGGCCCGACCGATCAAGCACCGAAACTACGGCACCTCCGAGTTCTAGCACACATTCAGCTTGATGACGATCCCCGGACTCCGATCCAGCAAAGTGTCGGGGAAGAGTTCCGTCAGCACGGCGGCGTGGTGACGACCTTGATGTACTACCGTCGCAGAGCTTCGCCTAAGCACCGCTACAATATTATCGAGGACTATGGTGGAAGGGGGCACCGCACACGGCTAGGAATATGATCACGTGGATCAACTTGTGTGTCTAGGGGTGCCCCCTGCCCCCGTATATAAAGGATCAAAGGGGGGGTGCAGCCGGCCAGGAGGAGGGCGCGCCAGGAGGAGTCCTACTCCCACCAGGAGTAGGATTCCCCCCTTTCCTAGTTGGAATAGGATTCGGGAGGGGGAAAGAGGAGAGAGAGAAGGAAGGGGGGGCGCCGCCCCCCTCTCCTTGTCCTATTCGGACTAGGGGGGAGGGGCGCGCGGCCCAGCCCTGGCCACCTCTCCTCTCTTCCACTAAAGCCCACTAAGGCCCATATACCTCCCGGGGGGTTCCAGTAACCTCCCGGTACTCCGCTAAAATCCCGATTTCACCCGGAACACTTCCGATATCCAAATATAGGCTTCCAATATATCAATCTTTATGTCTCAACCATTTTGAGACTCTCGTCGTGTCCGTGATCACATCCGGGACTCCGAACAAACTTTGGTACATCAAAATGCATAAACTCATAATATAACTGTCATCGAAACCTTAAGCGTGCGGACCCTACGGGTTTGAGAACAATGTAGACATGACCGAGACACCTCTCCGGTCAATAACCAATAGCGGAACCTGGATGCTCATATTGGCTCCTACATATTCTACGAAGATCTTTTATCGGTCAGACCGCATAACAACATACGTTGTTCCCTTTGTCATCGGTATGTTACTTGCCCGAGATTCGATCGTCGGTATGTCAATACCTAGTTCAATCTCATTACCGGCAAGTCTCTTTACTCATTCCGTAATACATCATCTCACAACTAACTCATTAGTTGCAATGCTTGCAAGGATTATGTGATGTGCATTACCGAGAGGGCCCAGAGATACCTCCCCGACAATCGGAGTGACAAATCCTAATCTCGAAATACGCCAAGCCAACATGTACCTTTGGAGACACCTGTAGAGCACCTTTATAATGACCCAGTTACGTTGTGACGTTTGGTAGCACAGAAAGTCTTCCTCCGGCAAACGGGAGTTGCATAATCTCATAGTCATAGGAACATGTATAAGTCATGAAGAAAGCAATAGCAACATACTAAACGATCGGGTGCTAAGCTAATGGAATGGGTCATGTCAATCAGATCATTCATCTAATGATGTGATCCCATTAATCAAATAACAACTCTTTGTCCATGGTTAGGAAACATAACCATCTTTGATTAACGAGCTAGTCAAGTAGAGGCATACTAGTGACACTCTGTTTGTCTATGTATTCACACATGTATTATGTTTCCGGTTAATACAATTCTAGCATGAATAATAAACATTTATCATGATATAAGGAAATAAATAATAACTTTATTATTGCCTCTAGGGCATATTTCCTTCAAAAGATGCATAATCTTTGAAAAGAAAAGAGACCGATGGTCTTACTTTATTATTGATCATGGTATATACAATGTCAAAGTATGTACATGATGAGAGCCGGTGGCTCAGGTGTAGCATGGCCGAAGTTGAGCAATGTTCCACGGCCGGCGGGTCTCCTCCTCGGACTTACGTGAGTCTTTGTGCTCTCGAACATCAATGAGGTAATACGACCCGTTGTTTAAGTTCTTGCTGACAACAAAGGATCCCTCCCAAGGTGGGGATAACTTGTGTGCATCTGACAGATCTTGGATGAGCCGGAGCACCAGGTCGCCTTCCTGAAAAGTCCTGGACTTAACTCGGCGGCTGTGATAACAGCGCAGGTCCTGTTGATAAATTGCTGATCGAGCCGCCGCTAAGTCTCTTTCTTCATCTAGCAAGTCGAGTGCATCCTGTCTGGCTTGTTCATTATTAGCCTCAACATAAGCTGCCACACGGGGCGAGTCATGACGGATGTCACTAGGCAACACTGCTTCTGCTCCATACACCATGAAGAAAGGTGTGTAACCTGTAGACCTGTTAGGTGTGGTATTGATGCTCCACAACACCGAGGGTAATTCCTCTACCCAACAACCCGGCGTTCGCTGTAAGGGAACCATAAGCCGGGGTTTGAGACCTTTTAAAATTTCCTGATTTGCTCTCTTAGCTTGACCATTGGATTGAGGATGAGCTACAGAAGAAACATCAAGCCGAATATGCTGACGTTGACAAAACTCCTCCATAGCCCCTTGCGATAGATTAGTGCCATTGTCGGTGATAATGCTATGTGGAAAACAAAAGCAGAAGATCACCTTTTTCATGAACTGAACAGCCGTGGCCGCATCACACTTACTCACCAGTTCTGCCTCAACCCACTTTGTGAATTTATCAACTGCCACTAAAAGATGTGTCTTTTTATCCTTAGACCTTTTGAGAGGCCCCACCATGTCAAGCCCCCAGACCGCAAACGGCCAAGTGATTGGAATCATCTGGAGCTCTTGAGCTGAAACATGTGCTCGTCGTGCAAACTTTTGACATCCATCACATCTGCTGACCAGATCCTCTGCATCAGCGTGAGCCGTCAACCAGTAAAAACCATGACGAAAAGCCTTGGCCACCAGAGATTTTGACCCGGCGTGATGACCACAATCGCCTTCATGGATCTCACGAAGTATGTCTTAGCCTTCTTCGGGGGAAACACACCGCTGAAATGCTACAGAGACGCTGCGATGGTATAGTTCCCCATCTGAAATCGTCATTGACTTAGACCGTCGTGTTATCTGTCGAGCCAGAGTCTCATCTGCTGGCAAGTCTCCACGGGTCATGTAAGCCAAGAACGGCACTGTCCAATCTGGGATGACATGAAGAGCCGCCACCAACTGCGCCTCCGGGTCAGGAACAGCTAAATCTTCTTCTGTGGGCAACTTGAGAGACGGGTTATGCAAAACATCCAAAAAGGTGTTAGGTGGTACCGGCTTACGCTGAGACCCCAACAGGCTTAAAGCATCAGCCGCTTCATTCTTCCTACGGTCAATGTGCTCCACCTGATAACCTTTAAAATGCCCTGCAACAGCATCAACCTCCCGGCGATAAGCCGCCATGAGAGGATCCTTGGAATCCCACTTGCCTGATACCTGTTGAGCCACTAAATCTGAGTCTCCAAGACATCTGACCCGGCTCAAACTCATCTCTTTTGCCACTCGAAGACCATGGAGCAAGGCTTCATACTCTGCTGCGTTGTTAGTGCAAGGAAACATCAGCCGTAACACATAACAAAATTTGTCACCTCGAGGAGAGGTTAAAACAACTCCAGCCCCCGAGCCTTCCAACTGTCTGGACCCATCAAAATGAATAGTCCAATACGTGTTGTATGGCTTCTCTTCTGGCATCTGCATCTCTGTCCAGTCATTAATGAAGTCAACTAGTGCTTGAGATTTGATCGCAGTACATGGTACATACTTCAACCCATGAGACCCAAGCTCAATGGCCCACTTGGCGACTCGTCCAGTGGCTTCTCTATTTTGAATGATGTCTCCCAAAGGAGCAGAGCTAACCACAATGATTGGATGACCCTGAAAATAACATTTAAGCTTCCGGCTCGCCATAAGCACCCCATACACGAGCTTCTGCCAATGTGGATATCGTTGCTTGGATTCAATTAACACCTCACTGACATAGTAAACCGGCCGTTGAACCGGATATTCCTTGCCAGCCTCCTTGCGCTCCACCACAATAGCCACACTAACAGCACGTGTGTTGGTGGCTATGTATAACAACAACGGATCTTTCTCAACTGGAGCAGCAAGGACCGGCGACTCAGCAAGCTGTTTCTTCAGATCTTCAAAAGCAGAGTTTGCCACATCGCTCCAAACAAAATCATTTGTTTTCTTCATCATCTGATACAAAGGCAACGCCTTCTCCCCTAGCCGGCTTATGAACCGACTCAAGGCAGCAACACGACCCGCCAGCCGTTGAACGTCATTGATGCATGTTGGCTTGGCCAGGGATGTAATTGCCTTGATTTTCTCCGAGTTAGCCTCGATACCTCGGTTGGACACCAAAAAACCCAAGGGCTTGCCGGATGGGACTCCAAAAACACATTTAGCCGGGTTAAGCATCATTTTGTAGACTCGGAGATTATCGAAGGTCTCCTTTAGATCTGTGACCAAGGTTTCCTCTTTCCTGGATTTTACCACTATATCATCCACATAAGCATGAACATTATGCCCAATTTGATCATGAAGACAATTCTGCACACACCGTTGGTAAGTCGCCTGGGCACTCTTAAGCCCAAAAGGCATAGACACATAGCAGAAAGCTCCAAAAGGAGTGATAAAAGTCGTCTTCTCCTGATCTTTGACTGCCGTCTTGATCTGATGATAACCTGAATAAGCATACAAGAAACTTAAACGTGCGCAACCCGCCGTAGCATCGATGATCTGATCAATACGAGGGAGGGCAAAGGGGTCAGCTGGACAAGCCTTGTTTAGATCGGTGTAATCCACACACATACGCCAGGTGCCATTCTTTTTGAGAACAAGCACTAGGTTGGCTAGCCACTCTGGGTGAAATACTTCTACGATGAACCCTGCCGCCAAGAGCTGGGCCACCTCTTCTCCAATGGCCTTGCGCCTTTCTTCATTGAACCGTCGGAGAAACTGTCTAACAGGTTTGAACTTTGGATCAATATTGAGTGTGTGCTCAGCGAGTTCCCTCGGGACACCCGGCATGTCAGAAGGTTTCCATGCAAAGATGTCCCGGTTCTCACGGATGAACTCGATGGGCGCGCTTTCCTATTTGGGATCCAAGTTTGCACTGATGATGAACTGCTTGGATGAGTCGCCAGGCACAAAGTCAACCATCTTGGTGTCATCAGCTGATTTGAACTTCAACACGGGCTCATGCTTTGTTGTTGGTTTCTTTAATGACGTCATGTCTGCCGGGTCAACGTGATCCTTGTAAAACTTTAACTCCTCTGTTGCACAAACAGACTCAGCATAGGTAGCATCACCTTCTTCACACTCCAAGGCTATTTTCCGGCTCCCATGCACTATAATGGTGCCCTTATAACCCGGCATCTTGAGCTGCAAATACACATAACACGGCCGGGCCATGAACTTGGCATAAGCCGGCCATCCAAACAGAGCATGATATGGGCTTTTGATCTTAACCACCTCAAAGGTTAATTTTTCTGATCTGGAATCATGCTCATCTCCAAAGGCTACTTCCAGTTCAATCTTACCAACTGGGTATGCCGACTTGCCAAGTACCACACCATGAAAGACAGTGTTGGATTGTTTAAGACTCTTATCAGTCAATCCCATCCGGCGGAGCATCTCATAATAGAGGATGTTGATGCTGCTACCTCCATCCATGAGTACCTTAGTGAATTTATATCCACCAACCTGAGGTGCCACTACCAAGGCCAAGTGACCCGGATTATCAACCCGGGGTGGGTGATCCTTCTGCTCCACACAATAGGCTGCTCTGACCAATGTAAGTAACGTGGAATCGCCGGCTCAACGACATTGACAACCCTCTTGTGAAGCTTCTGGTCCCTTTTACATAAACTAGTGGTGAATACATGGTATTGCCCACCATTCAGTTGTTTTGGGTTGCTCTGATATCCGGACTGTTGCTGCTGATTACCTTGGCCGGGTTGTGTATTATATCCTCCTTGGTTACCAGGATGGCCCTGATCGTGAAATCCTGCTCCACCTGAACCGGCGCCCGGGCCTTGGAAACTGCCTCCACCTGAACTGCCACCTGGGCCGTGACCTCCATCAAACGCGTTTGAATTTTTAAACGCCTTCATGATCATACAATCTTTCCACAGGTGGGTGGCTGGCTTCTCCCGGGTGCCGTGCCTTGGACAAGGTTCATTCAATAGTTGCTCAAGGGTGGGACCTGACCTGCCCGACCGAGGGTGTTGTCTGCCCTTGCGCCGTTGATTTCCGCCCTGTGCATTGGTGTTAGCAACAAACTCATCAGCCTTACATTTATTATCTCCTTGATTTGCCGGGTTATGTTGGTGGCCCTTGCCGTTGCCGTTCTTCTTTCCCTTCGCTGTCTTTTCTTTGTCAGACACCGGGTCTTTGGTACTATCAGAATCAACATACTTGACGAGAGCCGCCATCAACTGGCCCATGTCATTGCAGTCACGCTTGAGCCGCCCCAACTTCTACTTCAGAGGTTCAAAACGGCAATTTTTCTCCAACATTAAAACTGCTGAGCCAGCATCCATCTTATCAGACGAATGTATTATCTCCTTAACCCGGCGCACCCAATGGGTTGTAGACTCGCTGTCCTCTTGCTTACAATTAGTTAGGTCCACAATTGACATAGGCGGCTTACATGTGTCTTTGAAGTTCTGGATGAACCGGGCCTTCAACTCCGCCCATGAGCCAATCGAATTGGGTGGCAACCCCTTCAACCAAGTACGAGTTGTTCCATCCAACATCATGGTGAAATACTTAGCCATTGCTGCGTCGCTGACCTCTAATAACTCCATAGCCGTCTCATAACTCTCAATCCAAGCCCAGGCTGTAAGTCAGCCGTATAATTAGGCACCTTACGAGGCCCTTTAAAGTCCTTGGGCAAACGCTCATTACGTATGGCCGGCACCAAGCAAGGGACGCCTCCGGTTCTCGTGGCCACTCCTGCCTCGGCCGAGGTTGCTGGATAAGCCGGAAAAGTTTGATGAACCACCTGATCTGCTGCCATTTGAACCGCTCGTTCCGCCTCTTGTCGAATCCTCTCCTGATCCGCCAAATTAAGGGCTCTAGGCCGCACCGGCTCATGCCTGCGTGGCCAGTTGTGGCGTTGAGCATTGCTTGACATGTCTGCGGATTCCATATGCCTACTGTAGCTCGGGCTCCGGCTTGGGCGAGGAGTTGAATGGATCCTGTCTCGACTGTAGGAGTACGCATCCTGCTGTGCCAGAGCTGTTTGAAGAAGTTCTCTTACCCTCCGCGTTTCAACCGCCGCAGGTGAGTCGCCTTCCATCGGGAGAGCCGCCAAACAAGCCGAGCTGCGATGAGGTTTTCCAAGGGGTTGGAGAAGTGACCCGGCGGTGTTGGCACGTAATGAGGTGGAGCGGTAATTATACGAGGTGGTTCCATGGCACGCGGCTGAACCGGTGCGCCGGGTGTCGTGATCCGGTTTGCCTCCGGTGGGTTGCTTCCCCAAGCTCCGGGTGTATGGAATAGGTTCCTAGGATCAAGTGTCAGAGGTAGACGTGACTGAGTTTTCTGATGCCTCCTCCTCATGACCTCGTTTGACGCGTTAAGATCCACCGAGAACCGGAAGGTCTTCGCTTGAAGCTGTTGAGCACGAACGTCCAAAGCCGCCCGCTCTGCCGCCATCCTGACTTCCTCTACGGCTAGATTTTCCTTAGCTTGCACCATCTCCTCATGTACGCGTGCCACCTCTGCGTCGTGCTGGGCTTTATCCGCCGGCTCTACCACGACAATCAACAGAGTCGTCAGTTTATCCATGAGGACTATTAGAATCTGAGCCGGGGGGCGCGCGGGGTCTCCTGACCCGGATGCAGCCGACCTGGTAGCTGTTGCCGCCGCTGCTGTAGAGTTCTGCCCGGGCTGTGTCCCTGCCATGAAGACTCCGGCCCAATTCGGCGGCTCAAGACGGTCCGGAATACTACTGCCATCGGAACAGCCCCCGAGCATGCCGTCCTGTAACTGGTACAAAGAGTCCGTCTCGCCCATTGATGATGCAGTGTTAGAACAGACGGCCGTCTCACCGCCCTCCACCGATCCTTCAGAGTATTCACCGCCATGGACGCAGCCTATGAAGGCATGCTTCACGACAGATTGAACAAGGGTGGTCTTTGTGCGCTGAGCCGTTTCGATGAGGTTGGTGTGGACATCCGGCTCAGGGCCTGACTCGCCGATCCGGCCGATGAAGACGTGAATTCCGCCGAAGGGGACCCGGTACCCGTACTCAATTGAGCCGGCCTCGGGGCCCCAGCCTTTGTCGTCGATGTAGAGCTTTCCGCGATGACTCTTGGTCATCCGGCCCACAGCGTATCCCTTGAGCCCTTCAAAGTTTCCCTTCAAGAGCTCAAATCCACCGTGCGCTGGCCCCACGGTGGGCGCCAACTGTCGTGGAATTGTCATGGCAGATGTCCTAGTGGAAGGACTTAGTCGTAGGGCCATCGCAACTAGGAAGCTTAAAGGGGTTAATCGGGACAAAGGACACGAGAGGTTTTATACTAGTTCGGCCCCTTACGATCAAGGTAAAAGCCTACGTCTAGTTGTGTTTGGTATTGCTGGGGTTTCGATCACCAAGAGGCTTAACTCGCCGGCTTGGTTATCGATCTCTTGTTTCTTGCCCTAAGCCGCCACCGGGTCGTCCCCTTATATACACGGGTTGACGCCTGGTGGCCTATAGAGTCCCGGCCGGCTCATAAATCGTGTCCGACTCGGTGACTTCTCTTATATGCCTTTCTTTACAAGTCTTTCCTTACATGCGGCGATTTACAATATTGGGCCTTAAGCCGCCACTAGGCTTTTGAGCCTTCTATAATATTTGATAAACTATCATCTTAATGTTTACTAGGCTTCTTGTGTAACCCGCCATTGGGGCTGACCCGGCCCCTCCTGGGCGGGTCATAACTGATAACTATATCCCCAACACTTGCCGAGTGTCGGGTGGTAGGTGCGACATATGCCAACGGGTGGCTTATCATTGTGGGAGCCAGTAAGACATCGCCGGTGCCTGGAAACGGGATAAGGCGAAGACATGCACGTCGGTGGATCTTACCCAGCTTCGGGGCTCTCCGTGGAGATAACACCCCTACTGTTGCTCTGCGGGGTCTCCGCATATTCACTAGATGAATCGAGTAGCAATACAACGCTCCTTGAGCTGTTTGGTGGGAGGAGGAAGAAGGGCACGGCAAGCCTGCTTCTTCTCCTTGTGGGGTGTCTAGGACTAGTAAGGGGTCGAACCCTTTGCATGGGTGCTCCGGGGGGTTTATATAGGCCTACCCCCGGGGGTACAATGGTAATCCGACTGGGCATGGGGCCCAGCCGTCTGTGACTGCGCTCGCCGGCTTCTGCGCCGGCTGCTGGGGCCCGCCAACTGGTGGGTCCCGCCGGCTGCCGGCCCCTTGGTCGACAGGCAGGCCCCACCGTCCAGGGCCTGGTCGGCGGCTGGTTACTGTGGCTCCATCTTGTTGACGTGAGCTTCATCGTGGTAAGCGCGGCTACAGTACCGCCGCTTGTCAGGCGATCATTGTAGCCTTACCGCGTCTTGTCTCCTTAATGGGGCGTCCTCTTCGAGGAAGGCGGCAAGCCAGCTGCGGGGAGCCAGCTCTATCTTGGGCCGACTAGTTGGAGGCGTGGCCGCCTTCGGGCGTCTCTCTGCTCAAAGGGGCCCATCGTCTGTGGGCCACGCTGGCGGCCCGTCGTGGGTGATGCCAGGGTCAACATGGCAACAGTGCCATGCCGGACGGGTCGTGCCTAGCCCGTACGGCGCACCATGCCAGGCGTGCTCCGGGATTCGGGGGTGGCAGGCTTTACTGTAGCCATGCCCCGTCGCACCGCCGTTAGGTGGGTGCAAACTTTGTGGGTACGGTCTTGACCGCTTTATGGGGAGTCGGCTTCTTGGAGTCGGCCTTCTCATGGCCGGCTTCTTGGAGTCGGCCTTCTCATGAGGGCTAAAGTCGGACCGCCTTCCGAAAGCTGGCCTGGGTTGCAGCCAGCTAGGGGATGGCGGCCCCATGTCTTGGATTCTTGAGAGACGGGCAGGCTCGTAACTTTTTCAGAAGGGCCAGGGGAAGCCGGCTAGGCTACCCATGGCTATTTACTCCGACAGTAGTCCCCGAAGCTGATCGAGCTCCGAGGTGAGCAGGGGGACGAGAAGCTTGGTTAGCTTCCCATCCCGAAGAGCCGGCTTAGCGGGTGTACGCCGACTTCAGAGAGCCCTGCGTCTTGTAGGCGAGAGGAGGGGGGCAACCCGCGTGCCGACTACGGGCCCTCCCGCGGCCACGTGGCGGCGAGATCCTGCGAGCGCACGCGCGCGACGGGACGCCGCCGCAGGCCCGGGCCACCACTCACGAGCCTTGGTCCGGGCGTGGATCTTCCGTGGCCCACAGGGGCCGCTCGCCTTCTCGAGGCAGTTTTGTTTCGTCGTTAAGGCTCGATAATCGCAGGACGTGGGGAGTGGGCACGATCGATCCCCACGCTTCCCCACGCCGCGCCTCCTCGGCTTCGCCACGTGAGCCTATAAGTAGGGGGAGGAGGGAGAGCGACAGAGGTTCGCACGCTCCCTCCCGCTCCGCCCCTCCTAACCCTCGTCTTCTTCCTCTCGCTGCCGTCGCAGCTTTCCGTCTCAGCACCATCGCGTCTCTACACCGCCTCGCTCCCATGGCGTTGTCAAGCTCGTGGGACGGCTGCAACGTCCATGAAGACCACGTGGAGTTCCTTCGCCAGACCCGACGCCTGCCCGGCGCCGACCGCGTACAGGTCCGCCTGGCGCCCGTGAAGGAGATCTCGCCGGCACCGGAGGAGGGCGAGCGGGTCGTCTTCCGCTCGCACTGCCTGCGCGGCTTCGGCCTTCCGGCGAGCGGGTTTCTGCGCTCTTTCCTGGAGTTCTACAACCTCCAGCCGCATCACCTTACGCCCAATGCGGTGATGCTGCTGTCGGCCTTTGTCTCCCTCTGCGAAGGCTTCTTGGGGCTGCTCCCCATGCTGGAGCTCTGGGGAGAGTTCTTCCAGAGCAAGCTCGGCACGGTCGTCGCCGGCGTGCCCGCCCCCTGCGGAGCCTTCATCGCCATGAGGAGGGCGAGCGAGAACAACCTGTTCCCGCCCATCCCCCTGATCCAGTCGGTGAAGGTTTGGCAAAGATCTTATTTCTATGTGAAGAACGTCGCCGAGCAAGGAGACTACATCAACCTGCCGGCTTACGTAGCCGGCCCGCCGGCTGGGAGGCAGCCCTCGTGGAGCTTCCGGTCCCGGTCATTGTCTCCGGCCGGGAACGCCGCCATCTCCCGGCTTCGGGTGTTGATTCAGTTGGAAGGCTTGCGCGGGGCCGACTCGGTGGCCGCCTTCATGGAGCGCCGGATCCTTCCTCTCCAAAGCCGGCCCCATATGATGTGTCAGATGAGCGGCCGCTTCGACCCAAGCCGTCTGAGCACATGAGCGGCCGCTGAAAGCGTTAAACGACTCTTCTGAAAAGCCAGGCGTGCTCCGGGATTCGCGGGTGGCAGGCTTTACTGTAGCCACGCCCCGTCGCACCGCCGTTAGGTGGGTGCAAACTTTGTGGGTACGGTCTTGACCGCTTTATGGGGAGCCAGATTCTTGGAGTCGGCCTTCTCATGGCCGGCTTCTTGGAGTTGGCCTTCTCATGAGGGCTAAAGTCGGACCGCCTTCCGAAAGCCGGCCTGGGTTGCAGCCAGCTAGGGGAAGGCGGCCCCATGTCTTGGATTCTTGAGAGCCGGGCGGGCTCATAACTTTTTCAGAAGGTCCAGGGGAAGCCGGCTAGGCTACCCATGGCTATTTACTCCGACACCTAGTCCGGATTGTCAATAGTCGAGGTGATGGCGATTTCTATAACACGGGGGGGGGGGGTCCAGCCACTCCAATACCGACGACTGCCCATGTGGCATTATAACGGAGAAGACGACGCCTCACGTTACGGCCGAAAGGGCCCGATGACCCCTGCTGCTCTTGCCAAGATTCTGACCGAGCTGTATAAAGGGGAGAAGGAGGGGTTCAGCCATCTCTAATATCGAGACGGACTTTTCATGTACAATCCTCCCAGTTGGGTAAGGTTCGGCTCCACTTATTTTATCTTGTCCCTGGATCATTCGTTGACATGCAACATCTTATCTGCTCCTAACAGGAATGGCGAAAGGCTGTCGAGGGGATCCATGACCCTGCCCCTCAGCCGGAGAATCGTAACTGGGATCTTGACCGCGGATATGAAGAAGATCCGGACATATTCGTGGAGCTTGAGGAGGGAACATTCTATCCGATGAGCTATGACGGTACATATGTACCCGTTATCGCTGATTACCCCGGCCTCCTTCCAGCTTCACACGTAAGTAATCCAAAGACACCTTATCCAAAAGAGATCTCTCCTTCCTTCTCACCCACTGCACTATCCTATGCTCAAAAGGGGAAGGGTTCGGCGTGCCGTACCGCTCCAGGGGTATCTCCGAAGAGAGCGTCCCCCACACCAGGCGAGCCTTCCAAGAGGAAAGCAAATGAAGACATGGTCGGGCCTTCATCGAAGAGGTATGAATTTGCCAAAGTGCTCCTGGGCAGTCACGTCTAACCGTGACCTTCCCGTTTTTCATGTGCCATGAAAAAGGTGCGCCAGACTATATCCGGAGGTTCAAGCGGCCGTACTTCCCGTAGCAAAGATTCAAATCCTGCCGTGAAGACGGGGGCTGATGCGAGGGCGACACCGGACTGTCCTCCAGCCGAGGGCTCGGATGATGTATCCGTCACCAACTCGGAAGTGGAGAGTGCAATGAATCATCGGTGCCGCCGGGCCATTTTACAAGACCCTGGCTTTTCAGAAGAGTCATTTAACGCTTTTAGCTCAGCCGATGCATACATCCGAGCTTCTCGAGATGGGCTTAACAGGGCCATAAGGCAGCATTTGAAACATGTGCAGGTAAATTTGTTTTTTCTGACTATGATAACCATATGCCAGTAGCCCCCGAGACTTAAAGGAGTTGAAACAACTGATTTAAGGATCAATGTACAACCACGTGCTTACAGAGAAGAACAGCCTGCTAGCTCAGGAACTAGAAAAGTGTCAGCACCGGGTGCTTGCTGCCAGTGCCGAACTGGAGAAATACAAGGCATCTCCCGGTAATATTTCCCTTTATCGAGAATTCATAATGATACACTGATAGTGTGAATCTGGGTGCTTATCTTTGTGTTGGGTAGTTAGACCAATTACGAGAGCAGCTGGACTCCGCTCGAAGCGAAGAACACGGAGCCAAAAAGCTACTAGAAGCTGGCGAGCGTGTATTGACAAAAGTCGTTCAAGAGAAAAAGAAACTCCAGGATTCGAACACCAAACTGGGCGAAGAACTAAAACATGTGTGAGCTCAGCTAGCGAACTCTGTGAAGGAGAACAAGAAGCTGCGAGGCGGCATATTCAGTACGTGGCCACTTTTATCTTATAATAGTTTGGAGGTAGCAGTAGCTGATATAGCTGTAATTGCAAGTGTATTGACAAACCGCCCCGAAGAGGAGGTGTCCGGATCATCAAGTGATCTTCTGCAAGGGCTGTCGCAGTTGCACGAGCAAGGTCGGCAGGTGATGCAGAGTGTAGCCAAGACCTTATGGCCATCCGACTCCCCTCCAGGAAGTATGGAGAAGCTGGTAGAGCTGTTCAAGGGAGCGCGGCAGCGTATCCGACTGTGGAAGATATCGGAATGCTGAGAGGGTGCGCGAGAGGCCTGGGCCATGGTGAAGACGCGATATACCAAGCTGGATGCTAATCACATGGCCCATGTCAGACCGCTAGGACCGAATGGGGAAGAAATTCCCGTTAGTTTAGTATATGACCAAGTAGAGGTGGCCGCCAAATAATCCCAACAGGATTGTAAATTAGACCGCCTTTTGGATGGTATAGAGGAGGAAGTGTTTGAGTTGTGAGTGACTATGTACTTTCCTTCTAGCTGGATAATAAAGAAAATTGTCATCGCCGACCTTTTCGCTTCAACCTCTGGACCTGAAGGTGCAGAGTGTTTCCGAATACCCTAGCGGTAGAATATACCGGGGTATGCATGGAAACTAGGCGTAGGGGTCATAATTGCTCGAACAGACAATGTGTATCCTGCTAGTTATGTTATATTACATTATGTAAGAAACATCTTCCAGAGAGAATAGTTCTGTTAAGGATTCCTTTCCCTAGGTGTGCATGCATTTAATGTGCACGTCCGAACTGTGATTTGAAAAAATCATAGAGTAAGTAACATCTGGGGTTCACAATGGAGTGAATGCGGAAACACCTTTAATTAGCCGACCGAATATTCCCTTAAGAACGCTAGCTTTCGGCTCACCCAGTCTGCGGTACACATCCGGATGACCCGGTAGTAACAATCGCAGAGGTGCTCCCTTTATGCCCTAGCCGAACTAACGGGAACGTAGGGCATAAGCACAGGAGCCAGGCAATCCAGCTTGGCCAAAACTTAAGTCATATCGATGCATATAATGGCGAAGAAAAGGTACATATGGAAAAAACGCATATGTGTTGAGCTTGATGCTCGAGGAATAGTCACAAGCTTCTGTACGAGAAGCCCCCAGGTATAATGAACGTACATATTTAGAGATGTACGCATCAGGTAGGGATGGTCTAGCCGTACTAAAGCCGTAGGGCTAAAGAGAAAACGAAAAAGGTAAAAAAATAAAAAGAGAGGGAAAACAAATGACGGTAATAACAGGAGGGAGGAAACGAACACAGAGTTCGGCGTTTAGGCATAAAATCATCGTAGTCTGGCCGCATTCCGGGGGTTCGGCTCCAGGTGATTATCCGATGCATCACGTAGGCGGTACGCTCCTCCGGTGAGAACTTCGTCAATGATGAAGGGACCCTCCCACTTGGGATTGAGCTTGTCCTTTTTCTTCTTCAGCAAGCGTAGAACAAGTTCACCGATGTTATACGTGTTGGCCCGCACTTCTCTGCTTTGATACCTGTGAGCCTCCTGTTGATAAAATGTGGAACGGGCTTTTGCGACGTCATGCTCCTCCTCCAAGGCATCTAAGCTATCCTGCCGATCAAGCTTGGCTTCTCTCTCTTTGTACATACGCACTCAAGGTGAATCATGAATAATATCGCAGGGTAACACTACTTCCACACCGTACACCATGAAGAAGGGTGTATATCCGGTAGTGCGGTTGGGCGTGGTCCGCAGCCCCCAGAGTACAGAGTCATGTTCCTCCACCCAGTGCTTGTCCGATTCCTTCAAAGACCGCACTAGTCTGGGTTTGATGCCGCTCATAATAAGACCATTAGCCCGTTTGACTTGACCGTTTGTCTGCGGGTGATATACAGAGGCATAATCGAGCTTAATGCCTAGATTAGCGCACCAGGTTTTCACCTCATTGGCTGTAAAATTGCAGCCATTATCGGTGATTATACTGTGCGGGACGCCGTAACAATGTACCACGCCGGATATGAAATCTATTACTGGCCCCGCTTCGGCGGTTTTGACTGGTTTGGCCTCTATCCACTTAGTGAATTTATCCACCATGACAAACAGATACTTTCTCTTATGACTTCCTCCTTTAAGGGGTCCGACCATATCGAGCCCCAGACCGCAAAAGGCCAAGTGATGGGGATTGTTTGTAAGGCAGTGGGGGGCATATGGCTTTGGTTGGCAAAGAGTTGGCATCTGACGCAACGTTGGACAAGGTCCTGTGCATCTGCTCTGGCCGTCGGCCAATAAAACCCTATACGGAAGGCCTTGCTAACAAGGGCTCGAGCTGCGGCGTGGTGACCGCCGAGTCCGGCATAAATTTCAGCCAAGAGCTGCCGCCCCTCTTCCTCGGATATACATCGTTGGAGGACTCTGGTAGCGCTTTTCTTATAGAGCTCTCCATCATGAACCTTGTAGGCCTTTGAACACCGGACAATGCAGCGGGCCTCATTCTGGTCCTCAGGAAGCTCCTTCCTGTTAAGGTAGGCTAGGAAGGGTTCGGTCCATGGGGCAATGACTGCCATGATGAGATGCGCCGACGATGTTATTTCGGTGGCTGAGCCCCCGACGATGTTGGTGTTTCCGGGATCTGGGGTTAGGTTTGGATCCGGACTAGTATTGCCGTTTTCCCCCTGCCACACCACGGATGGCTTAAAAAACCTTTCCAGGAAGATATTAGGTGGGACGGGGTCGCGCTTAGCGCCGATACGAGCAAGAACATCAGCCGCTTGTTTACTTTCTCGAGCCACATGATGGAACTCGAGCCCCTCGAACCGGGCTGACATTTTTATGACTGCGTTACGATACGCTGCCATCTTCGGATCTTTGGCGTCGAGGTCTCCATTTATTTGAGATATTGCCAGGTTTGAGTCCCCGTGCACCTCTAGGCATTGTATGACCATGGAGACAGCCATCTGGAGACCATGTAATAAGGCCTCGTATCCGGCTGCATTATTGGAGTCTCTATATAGTATTTGGAGGACATACTTAACGACATCTCCAATAGGGGACATTAAAATGACGCCTGCCCCTAACCCTGCCAGCATTTTGGAGTCGTCGAAATACGTGACCCAATTGGAGTATGTGCCGTACTCTTTAGGGAGTTCGGCGTCTGTCCATTCGGCGACGAAGTCGGCCAATACTTGGGATTTGATAGCTCGACGTGGTTTATATGAAATGTCAAATGGGAGGAGCTCGATGGACCATTTGGCAATCTGGCCCGTAGCATCACGGTTGTTCATAATGTCATTGAGTGGTACTTCAGAGGCCACCGTGATCGAACACTCCTGAAAGTAGTGACGGAGCTTTCGGAATGCCATGAAGACCGCGTATGCTATCTTTTGATAATGAGGGTACAGGGATTTTCATGGTGTAAGGACAGTAGATACGTAGTATACTTGCTTCTGAAGCGGGAATTTATGCCCGTCCTGTTCTCATTCAACGACGAGTATGGTGCTCACCACCTGATGTGTTGCCGATATGTATAATAACATCGGTTCGCCGACGTTTGGTGCGGCCAGGATTGGATTGCTCTTAAGAAGGGCTTTTATTTCCTCCAGTCTGGCTGTTGCCGCGTCCGTCCACTTGAAGTGGTCGGTTCGCCGTAGAAGGTGATAGACTGGCAGTGCCTTTTCCCCCAATCTGGAGATAAAGCGTCTTAGAGCTGCTACCCAACCCGCGAGCTTTTGAACTTGTTTAAGGTCTGTTGGCTTAGCCAATTGTGACAAAGCTCGGATTTTGGCTAGGTTTGCTTCAATTCCTCTATTGTAAACGATGAAGCCCAGCAGTTTTCCAGCAGGGACGCCGAAAACGCATTTTTCTGGATTCATCTTAATGTCATACACGTGGAGGTTGTCGAATGTGAGACGTAAATCGTCTATTAGTGTTTCGACGTGCCTAGTTTTGATGATGACATCGTCCACATAAGCTTCAACTGTTTTGCTGATCTGTTTCTCCAGGCATGTTTGAATCATGCGTTGGTATGTGGCGCCAGCGTTCTTGAGCCCGAAGGGCATGGTGTTGAAGCAGAATGGCCCATATGGGGTGATGAATGCTGTTGCGGGTTGATCGAATTCCTTCATTTTGATTTGATGGTACCCGGAATATGCTTCAAGAAAACATAGTGAGTCATGTCCTGCGGTGGCGTCAATGATTTGATCGATGCGGGGGAGGGGAAGGGATCCTTGGGGCATGCCTTGTTCAGGTCTTTGAAATCGACGCACGGGCGCCAGGATTTGTCCTTCTTTGGTACCATCACCAAATTTGCTAGCCAGTCCAGATGTTTTATTTCTCTAATGAATCTGGCCTCGATTAACTTGGTTAGCTCTTCCCCCATAGCTTGGCGTTTGGGTTCGGAAAAGCGCCGCAGTGTTTGCTTGACCGACTTGTGTCCCTTCAATATATTGAGGCTGTGTTCGGCCAACTCGCGTGCGATTCCTGGCATATCGGAAGGGTGCCAGGCGAATATATCCCAATTCTCGCGCAGGAACTCTTGTAGAGCGGCGTCAACCGTTGGGTCTAGTTGTGCTCCGATGGATGCTATCTTGTTGGGGTCCATTGGATGGACTTGGAATTTGACTATTTCTTCTGCCGGTTTGAATGAGGTGGATTTGGGTCATTTGTCTAGGACCACATCATCTCTGTCCACCGTGGAGCGCAGGGCGGTTAACTCTTCGGCCGCGAGGGCTTCAGATAATGCCTCAATGGCTAGGGATGCGGTTTTATTCTCGGCGCGAAGTGCTATGTCCGGATCACTAACTAGAGTGATTATACCGTTGGGCCCGGGCGTCTTAAGCTTCATGTACCCGTAATGGGGTATTGCTTGAAAGCGCGTAAATGCATCTCGCACTAAGGTTATCTCTTCGGACCAATAGTTCTCCAGCGCGCCGAATACCACGTCGAGTGTGATTTTCCCGCACATCGTGCCTCCTGACTGGGAATGGATCCTTGGAAGGTTGTGCTACTTTGCTCGATGCGGCTCCTATCTATTTCCATTTTCCGTATTGTATCCTCATAGATGAGGTTCAGTCCGTTGCCGCCGTCCATGAGAACCTTGGTGAGCCGAAAGTCATCCACAATTGGGCTGAGGACCAAGGCGGCTGGTGTTCGGACTGTCTTGTGTTTTGGTTCGTCGCCAGCGTTAAAGGTTATCGTTGTGTCGTTCCAAGGGTTTATTATTGCGATCTGGCAGACTTCGATGAGTTCGCGGAGTGCCCTTTTGTGCCTATTGTTTGAAGTGAATGTCTCAAAGACTGTCAGGACTCTGGGTCTGTCGTCTTCTGGAGGGTGTTGCTCTGGGGTGTCTTTGGTGAGGATGTCCTCGTCTTTTTTGGCTACCTGCCAGAGTATCCAACATGCTCTAAGGTTGTGTGTTGGTATGGTATCTGGTGTGGTGTGTATTTTGCATGGGCCATCAAGCCATCCCTCCAAAACGGTTCCGCGCCGCATAATGGATTTGCATTTTTTGGCTATTGGTCTGGGCGCGTTACAGGGGTGTGCCCTTTTTTCCTAGACCAGTGGTTGAGTGGGGACCGATAGCTCCCAGACTGTCTAATCTCTCTAGGCGCTCTCCATTGTGCTGTACTTCTGTACAATAGTTGCCAAGTCAGTGAAGTGTAGTATGCGGCAGCGATTAAAGGCGTTGAGGAGTCCTTCGTTCGTGCAATTGTTGCGGAATGCTGATATTACGTCCTCGTCGCGGCAATCTTTGACCTTGTCCTTGACAAGGAAGAATTAGGCCCAAAAGTGGTGGACCGTTTCCTCGGGCTGCTGTTCTATGCTCGTGAGAGCGCTTATGTCAGGGTGGGTGGGTGGCGTTGGATCTGAACCCTGACCCGATCAATGATCTGATGTCTGTGGTTTTTATGGACTGAACAGTCCGGGCTCCGGAGTATCTTCTGATTTTTGAAGCCCGATGTCCGACTCTAAGTTCGGAGGGTGAGGCGTGTCTTTCTGCTGGTAGATGCCCAACTTCTCGAGGTTGGAGATCCAAACGTAATTCTTCCTCAGTATAGAGTAAGGGTTATCTTGTTACTCGACTACCTCTATCTGGTGGGTGATCGGTGGAGAATTAATCTCTCTCTGGTCGGGTTTAAGCCCAATCCGATCATAGTCTGTAGCAACTCCCAAGGTGGCGATGCAATCTAGGAGTTCATTCAAAGACGATAACTCCGTCCGATCCATCCGTTTGGCGTATTCATAATCAACACAGATACGTTTTTCGATGACTCGGGAGGTCATCCTCGTCGGCTCAGAGGCCGAGCGGGCGATTATGGTAAAACTGCCCAGCCGGAGGGTTTGGCCCGAGGCCAGAGCTCCTCCTAAGGTGATATTTTCCTTGACGGTAAGTCGAGCCATCAACCTCTGCGATAACGACACAGTGGAACTCTCAATGAAAGCACCAATGTCGGTGTCAAAACCAGCGGATCTCGGGTAGGGGGTCCCGAACTGTGCGTCTAAGGTTGATGGTAACAGGAGACAGGGGACACGATGTTTACCCAGGTTCGGGCCCTCTCTATGGAGGTAATACCCTACTTCCTGCTTGATTTATCTTGATGAATATGAGTATTACAAGAGTTGATCTACCACGAGATCGTAATGGCTAAGCCCTAGAAGTCTAGCCTGTATGACTACGGTATTGAGTATATCCTTTCCGGACTACACCCTCTGGTTTATATAGACACCGGGAGGGGTCTAGGGTTACATAGAGTCGGTTACATAAGATGGAATCTTCATAGTTGTTCGCCAAGCTTGCCTTCCAAGCCAAGGAGAGTCTTATCCAGAAACGGGTGCAGTCTTCAGTCTTCATATCTTCACAGCCCATTAGTCCGGCCCATAGATAACAGGCCGGACGCCCGAGGACCCCTTAGTCCAGGACTCCCTCAAGCATGAAAGTCAATAATTATGCAATGAAATTATATCCTACTTGTGGTGCATTATTTGGTGTTAATTATGCTTAATGCTCGCTTATGAGATTATTCATTTCTTGGTTGGTTGCTTTTCAATCTTTTGCTAGCCTTTATTTTGCACTAAGTATGATCTCTACTTGTGCATCCAAATACCTTTAAACCAGTTTTGCCACGTGAGTCCACTATATCTACCTATATGTGGTATTCTTTTTCCTTTCTAAGCAAATTTGTATGTGCCATCTCTAACTTTCAAAATAAACTTCTCTTTTGTTTGTTCGTTCCGCTTGCGGAGCGGTGAGGGGTGGCTAATATTTTCCATGCTAGATGTGTTATTCTCATGATGAGTGTTTATTCACTTGTCATTGTACGAGAGTAAGGCAAAGGTATTAGGGATGCCTAGTCCCGAAATGAAAAATGAATTTACTTTATGTTGTCAAATAATAAATTCCTTAGGAAGTGTTGGTATGGAGGGCAACCGTGGATACCGCTAGCCATGGAAAGTGAAAGTATGGTTGAAAAAGGAATAAACTTTATTTCTGTTTGGGAACCGCCTATGATATATCTAGCATGGAAAGTGTTGGGAACTCTAAGTCGTTTTCGTTGGTGGGAAGGAAACACCTCCCAAAATGTTTTTATCTCTAAGTTTTTCGCTTTGAGCTCTGGCACCTCTACAAATCCCTACTTTCCTCTATGAAGGGTCTTTGTTTTACTTTACGCAATTTTTATTTCACCAACTAGGAGGCAATATGATTGTACTTGAATATTGGGTGTAGCTAATATGCGAGTGTGTTTCATGAATGGATCAATGATTGATATTTTGAAAGACATGGTTGCTTGTTGATATGCTTGAGTATTTAAGTTATCATGTCAAAACTAGACTATTGCTTTGAACAATATAGAAGTCCAAATGTCCATGCCATGAATAAAAGAATATGATATGACATGTTAGGCAACATTCCACATCAAAAAAAATCTGTTTTTATCACTTACCTACTCGAGGACGAGTAGGAGTTAAACTTGGGGATGCTGATACGTCGCCAATGTATCTATAATTTTTTATTGTTCCATGCTATTATATTATCAATCTTGGATGTTTTATAATCATTTTATATCTTTTTGGTACTAACCTATTGACATAGTGCCAAGTGCCAGTTGCTATTTTTTTGCACGTTTTTTTACATCGCAGAAAATCAATACCAAACGGAGTCCAAATGCCACGAAACTTTACGGAGATTTTTTATGGACCAGAAGACACATAATGGGCCCTGGCTGCACCTGGGGGGGTGCTCCGAGGAGAGCACAATCCACCAGGGCACGCCAGGAGGACCAGGCGCGTCCTTGTAGCGACCCGACCTCAGACTATCAAGTCTCTGTGTATCTGTGCTATCCCTTGATCGGTATGCTAGCACACACAGTACATCAATGTATATATCAAAGTGCAATCACATGTATAAGTAACAAAAAAATTGATATATACCTTAAGAATCTCAGCGGAAACAGGCAAACGGGTGTGGAGTCCCATCAACGCCATCGGCAAGTGGAGTGCGGACCGTAACCCTATCGTATCACTTACTCGTCGGATAATACCTGCAACATAATATGTTGCAGCCATGTAGGTCAGTACGTTGAATGTACTGGCAAGTCACACCACAAGAGAAGAATAAATGTCCTATTTATACATGCAATATGGCTGGTGGATGGTTCTAAATTTAATTTGCATAAAGCTGATTTTTCCCTATCATCAAAAGAATATCATATTGTTACTACATAATTCATCATAATATGATTGAGATAGTTGCTCCATTCAATCTATACCCAAATTCATTAAAACCCATTAAATTAATTAAGAGTGATGAGATTGCTCAATTCCCACTTTCCAGATGCTCAAATTGTCCATAACCGGGGACACGGCTAATCGATTAGTTTTACACTCTGCAGAGTTTTGCACACTTTTCCCCACAAGACTCGATCACCTCCTTTGTAGTCATCGCACTTCCTGGTGTTTGAGAGCCGGAAGATCGAGACATAGTCTTTCTGAAGTGTTCCCTCTTAACCCTGGGTAGACCGGTACACCTACATATATAACTACATCTGCTAGTCTACCACTGTAAGAGGTCACACAACATACTCAACTAAGCCAGAGCCCATAATAGCTTATGGCTGTGTAGGTAAGCTTCTAGTCTTGAAAAATTGATGAATCCCTTTGAGCCTGGGTGGAAGTCCATAGGGTGATCACACGGGTACTCCGGGATCCCCTGGGCAAGTCCACTGGTTTCTCCAGGGTGCCCGGGAAAGTCCACTGGTTTCTCCAAGGTGCCCCTTACAAATCCACCCAGATGTGTGTTAATGTTGCCACCTTAAGGTTACCCTTAATTATTATCTCACTCGCAACTTTCATGATCTCACATACCAATCCCCGTCTACAATGGCATAGCAAAATCCCTACAACGTTGGTGACAAAGTAGTAAAGGCTCAGACCTACCTCATTGCACTACTGGGTTTATAATATAGCCAACTAACATATTCATGCAAACCCTACATCAAAGGACTAAATGCATATATAAAACATAGGTATAAAAGGGCATGATCAAGATGTAACTTGCCTTTGTATTGTTGATGAAGATGCAATATTATATTGAGTCGTCTCTCCTTCTTGTTATGATATATCTAACGATATAAGAAAGTACTTTAACACACAAAAACATCCAAATAAAGATCCAAATAAAATATTCAAATTACAATACAAAATAAAAATAAAAACATTCCTACATAAGTTGTTAGGACTTGGTTACGGTTGAGATAAGATCAAGAATGAAAATATGATATAGGGTTTTGTTCTAGGGTTGGGTCAAAGTGAAGATCACAGGTGGAAGAGTTGTGAGGCAAGGTTCTACGAGAGGCAAGGTTCTACAACAAAGTCTATAATGGGTTTGATTGGAATATTTGACTTGGGTCCAATGAAAATGATAGATGGAGTTGATGCCATATGGTTAATGTTACGAAAATTTATGTAACATTTCCTAAGTCCAAATTTGTATGATGATGGCATATGACCAGAGAGGTTTTCTAGGGATCAATCTAAGAGATTAATCTTCGTGTCAAAAGTTATTAAACAATGATCGAGAAGGTCAAATTAAGGTGTTGATGTTAAAACAGTGACTAAATCTTGCTGAAAAAATTATGCCATGAGTTCGAACAGAAAGGTGATGTCCTAAGGTCGAACTTTCATATAATAAACATTTTTATATGATTTATAGATTAGAAGATATAGCAAAAGTACTCAATTCAACATTTAAATCAGAACTAAATTTTAACTTGCCAAAAACTAAGATCTCGAATTTTTATAATAAACTAGATGTTCCAAGGAATCCGGGGATATAAAATTTGTCGAATTTGGACATACGGTTTAGGAGATATGATTTTCCGAAGTTTGGATATTTTCCTAAAAATGTACTACAGGATTTAGATTAGGCTGCTACGAGTCATGCCCCTACTGGCTGAGTTCCCTTAATTTCTTTAACAGCACACATGGATCGATCAAAAGATCGAGAGACAGAAGAAAGAATGCTCACCAGGGAAGGAGGTCCGGTCGGGCATGCTCCGGCGAGTAGGAGAGGCGGACGGTGAAATACACCACGCGGATGCGGTGATGAAGGTGATGTCGTCGTTGACGACCAATTCGTCCTCGGGAAGCCGTGTGAACCCACTGGAGTTCGCCGGAGATTCCGGTTGGATGTACTCGTCGCCGTTCGTGAGCTCCGACTGTGGATTCGAGAGATTCAAGGGTTCAGGGAGGTCCGCAATATACAAATAGAGAGAATAAATGGAAGGAAGGGCCGGGGCTTCAACATATGTGACTGAAACTTCGTCGGAAGCTGCGACGGACTTCGGACTCCGGCTACAAATTGACAACCATGGGGAGGGAGATGGAGAGGGTTTCTGGAGAGGAGGTGGGAGGCTTCGAGGCGCTCCTCAGGGTTCCTTTTATAGAGGAAGGGGAGGCCGGGAGATGGAGATCAAGAGAGCTCATCGTGGCCAATAATGGCAGTTTGTGCGTGTATGTTTCACAGCTCCATGCGTCCAATTAAAGCAACAAAATTGAGTTTTAATTCCCTGAATGAGTTCTCTTAACATTCCTCAATAATTTTTCTATTGGTGGCAAGTCGTAATGGGGAATGAATTGAGTGGCAGGAGGAGAGGAAGAGGTGGGGAGCCATGGCCGTTTCTGTTATGTTCCTACTCCACTGCTCCAGATTGAACGTGCAGAGGAAGGAGACGAGCACGTCCATGCACCTGGGCTTGAGGTGTGATCTCTAGATGAGCTTTAGTGGAAAAAAATACTAGGCCCAAGGAGCAAGAGAAGGAAAATAATTTTTGAAGAGAGGTGGGCTTGGTTGGCTGTGCTCCTACTGGACACGTGCACTGAGCGAATCATAGCTTAGGATGAAATGGGTTGGACTAGTAGCTTTGCCAGGTTTAATTAGTTATAATAGATAAGTTACCAAAAGTTTTAACTAACTCCAGAAAAAAATGTTCACATATACAAAGTTACTATTTAGAGCCTAGAAACAATACTTTCATAACGTGATAAAATTATTTTTGCACACAAACTTGGGGTTTTATGAATACCCAAAATGACCAAAAATATATATTAAATATTTCCAATATTAGTTTTGGAGAAGTCATATTATCTCCTCTCATATTTTATTTGATTAATTTGGGAATATTTAAACGACAGTAAAACTCCAAATAATATCATATTTCAATTGGAACTCCAAAATCCAAACAAACTCCATATGAAATATTCATCCACCACCTTTGAGAAAGTCATCTTATTCTCACTCCAAAATTGTGATTGTGGTTTCCAATATTTCAAAAAGGGTCAAACAGAAATTAAAGCCCTTTGATTTCTTGAATAAACTTCCCCAACCATAGTTTTCTTTATTGGACAAAATGTTATCCAACTTTTATAACATGATTAGAAAAAGTTTTAAACAAGAACTCAAAAGGTTTTAATTCTCGTGAAAATAAAATAATTTAACACAATCCATCACACAACAATCAAACAAACAATTCTATTTATTTATTTAATATAACATTCCAAAATATAGAATTTTGGGATGTTACAAACCTACCACACTTAATGAATCTCGTCCTCGAGATTCGGAAAGGCTAGAAAGAAAAGGTTAGGGTTGTGGTCTCCTTGCAATTCCATTGATCATCATGAAGGTCTCCGGTGCTACCACACTTAAAACAAACTCATGCACCACCTCTATAGTGTTGACAACACATTTCTCCTGAAATTTCTTGTAATAACTCCTTCATTGATGCTCTCCTGTTAGAGGCATAACATTTCCTTCAATATCCTGGGTCTTTGCATCAAAATGAAATTCTTCCGAGACTGGATCTTCTCATCTAACAGGTCTAGCGCCAATGCTAAACAACTATCAAAAAATTCTCATGGAGGTTTGCCATTACTGGTTCCCTGCAAGAAATGGGTCTTGGCTTCATTCTCACTGTGTAACCTACGATTGGCAGCAGCTGCCATGTACATGGGTTCCTCATCGTACCATTCTATGGCTTAAGCAAGGCTTCAACAGGCGTCGTCACGTTACTGTGGGTAAGTCACTTAGATTTACCATTCCAAATAACAAGAGCGAATGATAAGAGTAAGTCGTCATGGTGGCCAAGCCATGTCGCACCCAAATCATTACCCTGTATAAGGTTTAGTGAACCTCGCATCCTAACACTCGGGCATCCTCACAGGCATTGCCGATTTCTCTTGTCCATGGGTTCGGATAAATCCATCGATTCTACAAGCCAAACAAAAACAACTATCATCTCACCAAAACCTTCTGGTTTTACGTATCCTCCTATGAAATAGCTATAACTTGATCGGTAGATGTTTCATGGATCCTTCATAATTCTTCCTTCAACAAGATTGTGCTTGTTTCCTCGGTAAATCCTGGGCTTGTGGGTTATTTCCCACTTCAACACTTGTATAGCTTTTACTCATCCTTGGTGTTACAATTGATCCATATTCTCTGGTAATTCTCATACTACTTCATTTCCTTCATCTCCTTATGGTAACCAACATAACAAAATCAAACTGCAACTTATTTTTGTCCAGCTCCTTTCTACGGATCGACATGAACAACACGTTTCTTTCTCCTTTGACCCTGTGGATTTATGAAATACTACCACACTTAAAATGAATTGTAATAATTCATCCATAGACCATATTTCTCATATCCTCGAAAATGGTCAAAATCTAAGAGAGTGGCAACTCTTACAGTTCAACATGGCACTCACAATTCAACTTTATTAATCCATGAAATATTACATTCTCCAAGACATCCATTACATAGGTCAACTCAACCTACTCATGAAAATCAAATTGCTTCCTACTACTTATTACTAATATCATAATCTCGACTACTTAGTTTTAGCTTTCTTTTTATCCGAACATTCCCTAGCATAATGTCCCACTTCCTTACAACGAAAGCAAATGGCTTCTGACTTGTCTCGAGGCTTCCTTGTGATTTTCTGGACTCCTTGGGTTCTTGGCTTCTTGTTCGAACATTCATGGTAGTAGTGCCATGAGTTCTTGCACCTGAAACATATGATATGACTCAGGTCCTTCTCTGCAGAAATTGGGTTACTCTGGGGAGGTATTCATTTCCTCTTCAGGGACTTCTTCGTACAGATCAGGGCTTCTATTTCATGTGGATCAAATTCCACTTCTTCTATCGGGAAGTATTCTGGATTCTCTTTTGTTTCGTTGGTGCAATACTGTGAAAAATGTCCTTTTTCTCCACATGAATAGCAGGCTTTGGAATAAAATCTGGTTAGGCCTTCTCCATCAGGGTCTTCAACATCGTCCTTCATCACAGGTTCTTGCATACCTTCTCGGAGGGTTTCCTTCATTCCTTCCTTCTGCTTCCAGGTAATTTGTTATACCACAGGATAAATGTGACACTGAGCAGGGTAGTGATCCGTTCCTTCACATAAGAAACATGTAACCTGCAAAGTTGGGCATTTTACGGCTGGGTGATATTCTTCACAATGTGGGCATCCATCCTTGTGTTCTTTATGGGTGTGTCCAATTTCTCCGCAAATCTTACATGCACAAGGTTTCTTCATCATCTTACTATCGTAGGGCTTCTGGGTAAGACGAGACCTTAGCAGAGTCGTCTTGAATTCTTCCCAAGTCTTTGCTCCATTCCATCCTTGTATGGCTTGATGCATTTTCCACCATGTTGTGGCACTTCCTTCAAAGTACTGAAGAGCATATGGTACTTCATACTTTCTTTCAACAACGTTGATCCTCAGGTGATTCTCCATGTTACGAATCCATTGCTCGGTCTCCAACTGATTCTTGGGTCCCGAGAATTTGAGTCCATCTTCATTCATCATCTATTGGGTCCAAGGGATTTGAGATGAGATAGAGTTGGAGGAATAGAGAGATACACACATCGCACAAGTCAATCATGATTCACACATTCATTCAATCAAACATTAATATAGTACTGCCACCCACATAAGTTGGTATGGTCAGATACTCAAATCGTAAACGTTCAAACTTATTTTCTCATGGTGGTCTACTACTAAACTAACTTCTCCAGATCTTGGTTCTGGTCTCCACGGGGCTTCTTCTGCTTGTGTTGGATATTCTCCAGTTCTTCAGCCAGATAATCTCTGTCGAGACGGAGTTTCCTGTGGCGTCCCAGTATGTCTTGGAGTTGATTCTTGAGCTTCTGGATCTCAACATCTTTGGCATGAGCTATGGTCCTGCTGTTCTCCAGTTCCTAACGAAGTTTCCGAACTTCAAGGTCTTCCTCCGCGTGCTTGGTTACCTCTAGCTTCTGGGCCTTGAGTTCTTCATGTAGTGCTTTGTTATCGAATAAGACTTCGAGAAGGTCCATCTAGAGGTTCTTGATGTAATGCTCCAAGTCTTGGTTATACACCGTCACAGGTGAAAACTTCAGCTTTTGCTCCTTCATCAGTAAGATATGTGCTCCACCAGCTTTCTGCCATCCAAGCTTTCCAAAACTGTTCTTTCTTAGCTCATTACGATGACGATAGCACAGGCGTGCAATTGCATCATGAATGGCAGTGTTGATGCCCATATCCTTGTTGCGGGCTATCATCTCATATGTGATGTCTCCTTTCTTGGGGTCTCCTTGACGTCCAAAAACTTGAGTCTTAATGCCCCATGTTCCGGTTCTTCTCTTGCTCATGTTGATCTCCGGTATCGGCAACTTCAGTAGTCTGACCAGTACCATGAGGGTTGGACCACAAAGAACGTCCTTGTTGTGTTCTCTGGTGTTCAGGGTGAGATTCTCCATCTAAATTTTGGAAATAAGAAGAGTTTTGGTCAAGGGTTCAAAAGATGAGGGAAAATTCCAAGGCAAAAATTGTTCTCTCGGGGCCTTGCTGGTACTAATCCATTTCCTAGGGCCACTTCCTACAGTCAACATGTGCTCTGATACCATTTCTGTAGCGACCCGACCTCAGACGGTCAAGTCTTTGTTTATCTGTGCTATCCCTGGATCGGTATGCTAGCACACACAGTACATCAATGTATGTATCAAAGTGCAATCACATGTATAAGTAACAAAAAAATGATATATACCTTAAGAATCTCAGCGGAAACAGGCAAACGGGTGTGGAGTCCCATCAACGCCATCGGCAAGTTGAGTGCGGACCGTAACCCTATCGTATCACTTACTCGTCGGATAATACCTGCAACATAATATGTTGCAGCCATGTAGGTCAGTATGTTGAATGTACTGGCAATTCACACCACAAGAGAAGAATAAATGTCCTATTTATACATGCAATATGGCTGGTGGATGGTTCTAAATTTAATTTGTATAAAGCTGATTTTTCCCTATCATCAAAAGAATATCATATTGTTACTACATAATTCATCATAATATGATTGATATGGTTGCTCCATTCAATCTATACCCATATTAATTAAAACCCATTAAATTAATTAAGAGTGATGAGATTGCTCAATTCCCACTTTCCAGATGCTCAAATTGTCCATAACCGGGGACACGGCTAATCGATTAGTTTTACACTCTGCAGAGTTTTGCACACTTTTCCCCACAAGACTCGATCACCTCCTTTGTAGTCCTCGGACTACCTGGTGTTTGAGAGCCGGAAGATCGAGACATAGTCTTTCTGAAGTGTTCCCTCTTAACCCAGGGTAGACCGGTACACCTACATATATAACTACATTTGCTAGTCTACCATGGTAAGAGGTCACACAACGTACTCAACTAAGCCAGAGCCCATAATAGCTTGTGGCTGTGCAGGTAAGCTTCTAGTCATGAAAAATTAATGAATCTCTTTGAGCCTGGGTGGCAGTCCACAGGGTGATCACACGGGTACTCCGGGATCCCCTGGGCAAGTCCACTGGTTTCTCCAGGGTGCCCGGGCAAGTCCACTGGTTTCTCTAGGGTGCCCATTACCAATCCACCCAGATGTGTGTTAATGTTGCCACCTTAAGGTTACCCTTAATTATTATCTCATTCGCAACTTTCATGATCTCACATACCAATCCCCGTCTACAATGTCATAGCAAAATCCCTACAACATTGGTGACAAAGAAGTAAAGGCTCAGACCTAGCTCATTGCACTACTGAGTTTATAATATAGCCAACTAACATATTCATGCAAACCCTACATCAAAGGACTGAATGCATATATAAAACATAGGTATAAAAGGGCATGATCAAGATGTAACTTGCCTTTGTACTGTTGATGAAGATGCAATATTATATTGAGTCATCTCTCCTTCTCGTTATGATATATCTAACGATATAAGGAAGTACTTTAACACACAACAACATCCAAATAAAGATCCAAATAAAATATTCAAATTACAATACAAAATAAAAAAATAAAAATAAAAACATTCCTACATAAGTTGTTAGGACTTGGTTACGGTTGAGATAAGATCAAGAATGAAAATATGATATAGGGTTTTGTTCTAGGGTTGGGTCAAAGTAAAGATCACGGGTTGAAGAGTTGTGAGGCAAGGTTCTACGACAAAGTCTATAATGGGTTTGATTGGAATATTTGACTTGGGTCGAATGAAAATGATAGATGGAGTTGATGCCATAAGGTTTATATTACAAAAATTTATGTAACATTTCCTAAGTCCAAATTTGTATGATGATGGCATATGACCAGAGAGGTTTTCTAGGGATCAATCTAAGAGATTTATCTTCGCGTCAAAAGTTATTAAACAATGACCGAGAAGGTCAAATTAAGGTGTTGATGTTAAAACAGTGACTAAATCTTGCTGAAAAAATTATGCCATGAGTTCCAACAGAAAGATGATGTCCTAAGGTCGAACTTCCATATAATAAACATTTTTATATGATTTATAGATTAGAAGATATAGCAAAAGTACTCAATTTAACATTTAAATCAGAACTAAATTTTAACTTGCCAAAAACTAAGATCTCGAATTTTTATAATAAACGAGATGTTCAAAGGAATCCGGGGATATAAAATTTGTCGAATTTGGACATACGGTTTAGGAGATATGATTTTCCGAAGTTTGGATATTTTCCTGAAAATGTATTACGGGATTTAGATTAGGCTGCTACGAGTCATGCCCCTACTGGCTGAGTTCCCTTCGTTTTCTTTAACAGCACACATGGATCGATCAAAAGATCGAGAGACGGAAGAAAGAATGCTCACCGGGGAAGGAGGTCCGGTCGGGCGTGCTCCGGCCAGTAGGAGAGGCGGACGGTGAAATACACCACGCGGACGCGGTGATGAAGGTGCTGTCGTCGTTGACGACCAATTCGTCCTCGGGAAGCCGTGTGAACCCGCTGGAGTTCACCGGAGTTTCCGGTTGGATGTACTCGTCGCCATTCATGAGCTCCGGCTGTGGATTCGAGAGGTTCAAGGGTTCAGGGAGGTGCGCAAAATACAAATAGAGAGAATAAATGATAGGAAGGGTCGGGGCTTCACCATATGTGACTGAAACTTCGTCGGAAGCTGCGACGGACTTCGGACTCCGGCTACAAATGGACAACCATTGGGAGGGAGATGGAGAGGGGTTTTCTGGAGAGGAGGTGGGAGGCTTCGAGGCGCTCCTCAGGGTTCCTTTTATAGAGGAAGGGGAGGCCGGGAGATGGAGATCAAGAGAGCTCATCGTGGCCAATAATGGCAGTTTGTGCGTGTACGTTTCACAGCTCTGTGCGTCCAATTAAAGCAACGAAATTGAGTTTTAATTCCCTGAATGAGTTCTCTTGACATTCATCAATAATTTTTGTATTGGTGGCAAGTCGTAATGGGGAATGAATTGAGTGGGAGGAGGAGAGGAAGAGGTGGGGAGCCATGGCCGTTTCTGTTATGTTCCTGCTCCACTGCTCTAGATTGAACGTGCAGAGGAAGGAGATGAGCACGTCCATGTGCCAGGGCTTGAGGTGTGATCGCTAGATGGGCTTTAGTGGAAAAAAATACTAGGCCCAAGGAGCAAGAGAAGGAAAATAATTTTTGAAGAGAGGTGAGCTTGGTTGGCTGTGCTCCTGCTGGACACGTGCACTGAGGGAATCATAGCTTAGGATGAAATGGGTTGGACTAGTAGCTTTGCCAGGTTTAATTAGTTATAATAGATAAGTTACCAAAAGTTTTAACTAACTCCAGAAAAAAAATGTTCACATATACGAAGTTACTATTTAGAGCCTAGAAACAATACTTTCATAACGTGATAAAATTATTTTTGCACACAAACTTGGGGTTTTATGAATACCCAAAATGACCAAAAAAATATATTAAATATTTCCAATATTAGTTTTGGAGAAGTCATATTATCTCCTCTCATATTTTATTTGATTAATTTGGAAATATTTAAACGACAGTAAAACTCCAAATAATATCATATTTCAATTGGAACTCCAAAATCCAAACAAACTCCATATGAAATATTCATCCACCACCTTTGAGAAAGTCATCTTATTCTCACTCCAAAATTGTGATTGTGGTTTCCAATATTTCAAAAAGGGTCAAACAGAAATTAAAGCCCTTTGATTTCTTGAATAAACTTCCCCAACCATAGTTTTCTTTATTGGACAAAATGTTATCCAACTTTTATAACATGATTAGAAAAAGTTTTAAACAAGAACTCAAAAGGTTTTAATTCTTGTGAAAATAAAATAATTTCACACAATCCATCACACAACAATCAAACATACAATTCTATTTATTTATTTAATATAACATTCCAAAATATAGAATTTTGGGATGTTACAGTCCTGGTGGGCTGTGCCCACCTCGGGTGCCCCCTGGACCGCCCCTTTGCTTTATAAATACCCCAATATTCCCCAAACCCTACTGCAGTCGACGAAATATTGATCCAGCCGCTGCAGAGTCCAGAACCACCAGATCCAATCTAGACACCATCTCGGATGGGGTTCACCACCTCCATTGGTGCCTCTCCGATGATGCATGAGTAGTTCTTTGTAGACCTTCGGGTCTGTAGTTGTTAGCTAGATGGCTTCCTCCCTCTCGCTGAATTCTCAATACAATGGTCTCTTGGAGATCCATATGATGTAATTCTTTTTGCGGTGTGTTTGTTGGGATCTAATGAACTTTGAGTTTATGGTCAGTTATATCTTTTTATATCCATGAAAGTATTTTAGTTTCTTTGATCTCTTTTATGCATGATATCTTATTGCCTCGTATTTCTTCTCTGATATTTGGGTTTTGTTTGGCCAACTTGATCTATTTATCTTGCAATGGGAAGAGGTGCTTTGTAGTAGGTTCGATCTTACGGTGCTTGATCCCAATGACAGAAGGGGAACCGACACGTGTGTATCGTTGCTACTAAGGATAAAACGATGGGGTCTATCTCTACATAGATAGATCTTGTCTACATCATGGCATCGTTCTTATTGCATTACTCCATTTCTCCATGAACTTAATACACTAGATGCATGCTAGATAGCAGTCAATGTGTGGAGTAATAGTAGTAGATGCAGGCAAGAGTCGGTCTACTAATGTTGGACGTGATGCCTATATAATGATCATTGCTTGGATATCGTCATGATTATTTGAAGTTATATCAATTGCCCAACAGTAATTTGTTCACCCACCGTTTGTTATTTTTCTAAAGAGAAGCCACTGGTGAAACCTACGACCCCCGGGTCTCTTTCTCATATATTTGCCTTTGCGATCTACTTTTCCTTTGCATTTATTTTCAGATCTATTAAACCAAAAATACAAAAATACTTTGTTGCACTTTATTTTATTTGTGACCTATTTATTCAATCTATTTCAACTTTCTCCCGTCCATGCACCAATTTCTGGCGCTGTTGTCGGTTCTATATCCGGCGTATCTCGTAGTAGGGGTCCTAAGCTAGGCGTCTTGGAGCGATGGTATCTCGTAGTAGGGGTCCTAACCCAGGTTTGGGCTCTCTTGAAGAGATAATACCCTATGTCCTGCTTTTGATTGTATTGATTTAAGGATAGTACACAGTGCAGGTATCTACCACTAGATTGTAGTAATGAATATGAGATAGTCTATTGACTTGCCTGGCCTCGGTTTATATAACACACCAGAGGCCTAGGGTTTAGAGGAGTCCTTATCTTGGTCACAATGTCTTGTGGAATCCTCCTTGTATGCGGCATGGGCTGCCCGAAGTGGCCCATAAGTGAACCGCCATGGGAGTCCTCGACCCAATCCAGCTGGTCGGGAGATGACGTGGTGAGTACCCCCTAGTCCAGGACACCGCCAGTAGCCCCCTGAACCGGACGCTCATCGATTCTTCCAAACTATTCTTCATCTTCGGTCGCCGGTCTTGAAAACTGGTTCAACAAATCTTCTAATCTTCGATCTTGGGGATTGTGGAAGTGAATCTGAAGAGTTTACACGTCGGGTATCCAAGGAGCCCCTTTAAGTTTTCAGCTTTTAGCAATGCCTTGTTATTTTTTACGCCACACCTCGGGTTTGAAGTTGTTCCCGTGCGGCGGTATCCTCTTGCATCCGAGCTCCAAGGCCGGACTGTATCTGCGGTATCTTTTGCAGCAGAACACCAACACCGGACCGCTTTTGAGATCCAATGCCAGAATGTATCTGATCCCCAACGTCGGACTATATCCAAGGCATCATAGATCACCTTGGCTTGAAAAAGTCAAAGGAGTTTAGCTGAGCTTAATGCCAGAAATGCCCTCTATAGAGCCAACCACTTGCATCTGATCTTTATGCTGGACTACTTCCGAGGTGATGCACCACCTCGGGCTTGGGCTGATTGTTTGCGGATTTTACTTCCGATTGATGCAATTCATTTACTGATGAGATATATAGCCAGTAGCCGTCAAGGTGTGTGTGTTGGCCTAAAATCCGAGATGCACATTAGAGGAGATAGTGATTGGCGGACGGGCCCTTGAGAGAGGGTTTTGAGAAGTCGCCATAATATATTAGCTTGATGCCGAATAAGTCCCAGATGGTACCTATTGTTGTCCGAAGATGTGTTTGCCCATAGTTCGGTCAAGCCAAACACCGAGCACTTTGAATTTTCTGTATTGAATAGGAAATGCAGTAGCCCCCGAGACACTGGTCGGGTGGCAACACCAGATCGGGGGATCAATATGCCCCGTTAATATTAGTAAATGATAAGCCCGAAGCCCAGTAGCCCCCGAGCCTTAATGTGGGCACGGGTGGCCGAATTAAGGATTGATATCCGGAGTGAAATCACAAATTATGTGTAATGATTCTACGTATCCAAGTACTCTACATTATTAATGCTCGGATCCATGTTGTACAAAACTTTGATGACCGACCATCGGCTTCAACCTCCTCGGCTAGTAGCCGGGGAGTGTTTGTCCTACTTTATAAAGCCTTTATAAGGGTAAAGATTTACGACAAACAAGGCAATCCGTCCATACAGTTTTATAACCAAAGGTATGCAGAGAGAATGTTATATTAATGTAAGAAACATCTTCCAAAGAAAACAGTCCCACTATCGGTTCCTTTCTTTGGGTTGTCATGCCGACCATGATCATGAAACCTCACCTCCGATCAATGCGAGAGACAAATATTAAGGATTTAGTTTGAGGAAAGTTCCAAACTATGTGGTCTTTAGCGAACCTACTTATTTACTTCTGTCGTTGCCGACCAATTATATCCTTTAAGATCGCTAGCTTTCAGCTTCACCCAGTCTGAGGTACCAACTCGGATGACCCGGTAGTAACGATCACAGAGGTGCTCCCTTTACCGCCTAGCCGAACAATCAGGAATGTAGGGGTAAGCACAGGAGCTAGGCAACCCAGCTTGGCCAAAATATTAAGTCAAATTGATGCATATTTATGGCTTTATAATGATGATTACGGAAGGCAGCCCTCGTATATTAAATACAAACGCCGATGATATGTTTATTTTGACTCTGTTGCGACCGTTTATCAGCTGAAAGTGGCCCATCGCCGGCTTCCACCCCCTTGTAGATGCTACGCAGGGTGTTTCCACAATAACAAAACAACCCTTAGCCGACGTCTCGGTGACCGAAGGAGGTTGTGTTAGCGGAAATGAGGCAATCAGATATGCGGGCTTTATAACTTTCACTTAGTCATAGGAGCTTTAAACTGGGGAAGCTAGCTATGAGCCCTCGATTAGTGTTTGGCACCGATCGAAGTTTAGCCATTAACACTTCGACCAATATTATGAAAGGCCCATCGTTTAACACAGGGTAATCGGTATTGATCTATAGTTTGACACCGTCATCTGATTGCTGACCAGTTTACGCCCATTGTGACAGTCAGTTTTAGGCTTTCTCCACTGAGGTGCTTAACCATTTGAGCTAGAAGCACAATCGTAGTGGTTCTCCCTTTGCACACCTAGCCAAACAAAGCGAAACGTAGGAGGCAAGCACAGGAGCCGGGCAACCCAACTATTGACCGAAGATGCAATTCGAAACCGATGCATATATAACAATATCCGAGAATGTTTCTTGCCGAATCTCTAAAGGTGTCTGGCGTTGCACTACGAGACTTATGCTGGAAACACACAAATAGTTTAAAAGTGCCATAGGCTTGGAAAACCAAAAAACTCCAGTAAAAACTTTATGCCCGAACTAAATCGAGTCATTTGGTGCCAATCCGAAAATTGGTCTTACTTTTGTGCTGCTGTCGTGCATTAATATGACACATCCGATCTCAAGACTTCAAGCAGGTCAGCCTACGGCTGCAACCTCCTATCCTGAAGGTGGAGTACTGCTTGTTAGGCCAGTTTAGTGAACTAAACTCGAGCGGCATTAGATATAAAATAGGCTATCCTGCTATTAACCACAAACTCGAGTCGAGAAAGGAGTGGTAGAAAAAGACTTTGCAACGACTAGAAAGAAACCAATTATTATAGAACGACTCGTACAAATTTAAGAGCCCCCGGTTAACATGGGAAAGGAAGTGTTTTTAAAAAACAATGTGTGTTGACAAACTAAGTTTTTAACACAAATATAATGTTTGGTCGAACTGAACAAGGAAAAAAAACTGAGCATGTAAGCGACCTAGCTAGTTAATGTGGTCGGTGTCAATGCGCGGCCCGAGCTTACGGCGGGAGGAGGTCCCAGCCCCCAAGCTGGTCCCAAGGTGGCGGAGCAAAGAGCTCAACACTCCGAAGTGGTGACATAGCACGGCCAATGTGGCGAGGTGGAACCCCCAGTCCGACTGAGGCGACGGAGCAGGCCGACAGTATGACGCCGAAGTCCCCGACATGGGTTAATGAAGTGATGACGAAGCCCCCGGTCCAGCCGAGGTGATGTGGTACATCGGTATGCCGAGGTGACAACGCTGCCCAACCTGAATCATTTACGTGTGCACATAAAATAGTGTAAGTCGGAGATAATAGTAATAATAATAAAAAAATTGTTGCAAAATTAGTAATTTATGCAAAGTGAGTAATAAAAGAAATTTGGCCTGTGTTCCGAACACTCGATGAGGTAGAGCTCTCTCAGCGATGTCGAAGTCCCCAAAGCAATCGAACATGTCGGTATGGCAATTCGACCAACAAGGTGATCACGCGAGCCGATTTACGCCGATTGGGACAATGGCATCGTCCTGCCGAAGTAACCGCGTGACACAGTCGAAATCGATTACCTACACATGTAAAATAGTGTAGTCTAAAAATAATAATATAAAGGGCCATTTGCATTTCTGTCCCTAACTCGAACCACCTAATCAGATATACCCCTAATTCAAAAGCCTGCTCAAATTTGCCCCTCCACCGTTAGGTGCCCTTATAGAAATGCCCTTTTGTGCCATTACCGTCCGGTCAAACAGCTTTGACCATCCTGAAAAAATAGCAAAAAAATCTAAAAAATCTACAATTTTGTGAAAACGAAGATACTCATGTGCCCAAGGTGTGTGCAAATTTTCGTGATATTTGGACATTCCAGGAGCTCGTGGCGAGGAAAACAGTTAATCTGCACGCTTGTGAACAATAAATTTGAAATAAAATAGCAAAAAAAATTAAAAATATATGAAATTTTTTGGCATCAAGGGGGCTTGGGTGCACAAGGTGCTTGCAAGTTTTTGTGATCAAATGACATGCGAGGAGCTCTAGCAAGAAAAAAAATAGTCATTTTTCCCCAAGTTTTTTCCCGAGCCAAATTTTGTTTTTTTCTCCACAAGCCCCTCCAATGTGCAATCACAACAAAAATTTGCACGCAGCTTGCAGACCCGAGCCTCTTTGATGCCAAAAAATTTCATATTTTTTTGAATTTTCTTACTATTTTTTTGAATTTACTGTTCACAGGCTTACATATTTATTGTTTTTCCTCTGACACGAGCTCTTGGAATGTACGAACAGCACGATACTTTACATGCACCTTGCGAACCTGAGTATCTTTGATCCCACAAATTTTCAGATTTTTTAGATTTTTTTTGCTATTTTTTTCAGGATGGTCAAAGCCCTTTGACCGGCTTTGACCGAACGGTAACGGCATAGAAGGGTATTTCTGTAAGTGCACCTAACGGCGGAGGGGCAAATTTGAGCAGGCTTTGAAATTATGGGTAAATCTGAGAGTGGGCGCAAATTAGGGGCATAGATGTAAATGTCCCTAGAAGAAAAACCTCACATAATTAATTTATGCATTTTTTTAAGAAATGTGGCCTGGCTTCGTAGCCGATGTCAGTGCAGGGTGCTGGCGTGACAAAGCATGTACTCATAGGGGCGGTCCAAGTCCCCGATGAGGTGTTCGCCGAACCGCGGACAAGAAACTGATTGAACCATCACGCAACCATTGTTAATGCGGCCATCACTTGACAGACCTGTGTACAGATGATGGAACAAACTAGAGTAATAATTCCTCGGAAAAAGTAAACCCAAGCAAGAAAAAATTACTAGGATTAATACCACCTTGTTTATCTGTTGTAGCATCTGAAGAAAGGTTACTCCTAAAATTTGGACTCGATCCGCACACCCATTGCCTAGTGGGCGATGAAGCGACGACATGGCGATGCTGGCAAAGGTTGGATCGCTGAGGCAAAGCCCCCGATCCAGCTAACGTGACAAAGCTGGTCGGCTGGTGACGCTGAAGTCTCCGAAGTAGGTTGATGAAGAGATGGCGAAGCCCCCGGTCTAGCTGAGGTGACGGAGCGGGTCGGTAAGGAGATGTTGCAGCTGCCATGTCAGTCGAGGTGTTGAAGCAGTTCGGCATGATGTACATTGGCTTGAAGAAGCAATAGTGTGGCCATGCCAACGCAGGTCGTGACTTGTGATGCGGTCAATGTCGGCTTGATGAAGTGACCGTGCGACGATGCCGATGTGCCTGCTCCGTGTAATCCATGGGGCGGCAATGTTGGTGATGATTTATCCTTCACGATGCAGAACTCTTGTTCGGCTCACCGAGATGATGATCCGAAGAAGTTCAGCTTGGCTCAACAAAGCGACGACGTGTCTAGCGCAGGTCGGCAGCCGTGGGGCAATGTTGTCGGACTGGTTTGACACCAGCGTGATGGTGAAGAATACCTCAGAGAAGGTTTAAAATTTTATGGGTACGTGTTTAAGAACAATGCACAATACCCTAGAAAGATATGTTTTTCAAAAAGGATGTCCAATATCCCATTCATGAAGAAAGATGAACTCAGGTCGGATTCGTATTCACGAAGAAAACAGATCTGAAAAGTGATGCACCAATCGGAAGGTATCCGGAGTTTGAACGGTCGGATCGAGCTGAAATTTTGAGAGGTGATATATATGGAAATTCCGCAGAAGATGAATGGTTGGATCTTCCAAATAACCTCCGAGCTAGGCTCTAGAGACCACGCCCTAAACTCGTCCAGATTCCCGTCTAGACTCGACAGGCCTCTGGTATATCATAGATCGCTGGAAATTCCTCCATCATAAGGCGACGAAATTTTACAGGGTTGTTGTATACTCAATTCTGCACAACTCCACCAAAGGGTTCATCAAATCGACTTCCGAGGAGATCGTGGCAGTGAAAACAAGTCTGCTATACAGAAAAAACTGTGCAATCTCACGAGGGCAATGTTGACGATGAGCCCCGAGGCTCCATGGACGACTTTTCCATGGCATAGGTTGCGATTTGAGCTGATGAAGATCAAATTATCTGTCTGATCTTGATGATCTGACGTGGAGCGCGGTCCTTGGTCCAGCTGAGGTGACCAGTTGAGCCGGCGACAAAGATGCCGATATCGACCATAAAGCTCGGCTCTGATGCGTAGATCGCGCCGGAGACGATTCGAATTCCCATCGCACCATGGCGACTGCCAACAGGCTCTCAATGAAAGCACCAATGTCGGTTCTATATCCGACGTATCTCGTAGTAGGGGTCCTAAGCTAGGCGTCTTAGAGCGATGGTAACATGGACACATGTTTTACTCAGGCTCGGGCTCTCTTGAAGAGATAATACCCTACGTCCTGCTTTTGATTGTATTGATACGAGGATAGAACATAGTACAAGTATCTACCACGAGATTGTAATAATGAATATGAGATGTTCTATTGACTAGTCTGGCATCGGTTTATATAACACACCATAGGCCTAGGGTTTAGAGGAGTCCTTGTCTTGGGCACCAAGTCTTGTGGAATCCTCCTTGTATGCGACATGGGCTGCCCAAAGTGGCCCATAAGTGAACCGCCATGGGGGTCCTCGGCCCAATCCAGCTGGCCAGGAGATGACGTGGTGAGTACCCCCTAGTCCAGGACATAGTCAGCCATTACCCGAAAGGGATTGACAGCCCCTTTAACACATCGGGTTGCGAGTGGTTGTTATTTGTGTGCAGGGGCTGTTTACATTGTGTTGCTTGGTTCTCCTACTGGTTCGATAACCTTGGTTTCATCACTGAGGGAAATACCTACCGTCGCTGTGCTGCATCATCTCTTCCTCTTTGGGGAAATACCGACGTAGTCCTAGCCGACATCAATACTTCTCCATCGTATCTATAATCTTTGATTGTTCCATGCTATTATATTATCTGTTTTGGATGTTTTATATGCATTAGTATGCTATTTTATATTATTTTTTGGACTAATCTATTAACCTAGAGCCCAGTGCCAGTTTTTGTTTTTTCCTTGTTTTAGAGTTTCGCACAAAAGGAATACCAAACGGAGTCCAAATAGAATGAAACCTTCGCGGTGATTTTTCATGGACCAGAAGATACCCAGGAGACTTGGAGATCAAGTCGGAGGAGCCACGAGGCGACCACAAGGGTGGAGGGCGTGCCTAGGGGGGTGATAACCCACAAGTATAGGGGATCGCAACAGTTTTCGAGGGTAGAGTATTGAACCCAAATTTATTGATTCAACACAAGGTTAGCCAAAGAATATTCTCAAGTATTAATAGTTGAGTTGTCAAGTCAGCCACACTTGAAAGACTTAATATCTGCAGCAAAGTATTTAGTAGCAAAATAATATGGAAGTAGCGGTAACAGTGGCAAAAGTAACAATAGTAGTTTTTGTAGTGATTGTAACAGTGGCAACGGAAAAGTAACTAAGCAAAGATCAATATGTGAAAAGCTCGTAGGCAATGGATCAGTGATGGATAATTATGTCGGATGCGATTCCTCGTGCAACAGTTATAACATAGGGTGACACAGAACTAGCTCTAGTTCATCAATGTAATGTAGGCATGAATTCCGATAAAGTCATGCGTGCTTATGGAAAAGAACCTGCATGACATCTTTTGTCCTACTCTCCCGTGGTAGCGGGGTCCTATTGGAAACTAAGGGATATTAAGGCCTCCTTTTAATAGAGTACCGGAACAAAGTATTAACAATTAGTAAATACATGAACTCCTCAAACTATAGTCTTCACCGGGAGTGGTCCCGATTATTTTCACTTTGGGGTTACCGGATCATAACACATAATAGGTGACTATTGACTTGCAAAATAGGATCAAGAACTCACATATATTCATGAAAACATAATAGGTTCAGATCTGAAATCATGGCACTCAGGCCCTAGTGACAAGCATTAAGCATAGCAAAGTCATAGCAACATCAGTATCAAAACATAATGGATACTAGGGATGAAGACCTAACAAAACTAACTCGATTACATGATAAATCTCATCCAACCCATCACCGTCCAGCAAGCCTACGATGGAATTACTCACGCACGGCGGTGAGCATCATGAAATTGATGATGGAGGAAGGTTGATGATGACGATGGCGACGGATTCCCCTCTCCGGAGCCCCGAACGAACTCTAGATCAGCTCTCCCGAGAGAGATTAGGGCTTGGCTGCGGCTCCATATCATAAAACGCGATGAATCCTTCTCCTCGATTTTTTTCTCCCCAAACGTGAATATATAGAATTTGAGTTGATGTCAGTGGAACCTCAGGGGGCCCATGAGGCAGAGGTGCGCCCTAGGGGGGGCGCCCTCCACCCTCGTGGACAAGGTGTGGCCCCTTGGTGTTGATTCTTTCGCCAGTATTTTTTATTTATTCCAAAACGTGTCTCCGTTGATTTTCAGGTCATTCCGAGAACTTTTATTTCTGTACAAAAATAACACCATGGCAATTCTGCTGAAAACAACATCAATCCGGGTTAGTTCCATTCAAATCATGCAAGTTAGAGTCCAAAACAAGGTCAAAAGTGTTTGGAAAAGTAGATACGATGGAGACGTATCAACTCCCCCAAGCTTAAACCTCAGCCTGTCCTCAAGCAATTTAGTTGACAGACTGAAAGTGATAAAGAAAAACTTTTACAAACTCTGTTTTATCTTGTTAGTGTAAATATGTAAAGCCAACATTCAAGTTTTCAGCAAAGATTATGAACCAACCATATTCACAATAACATTTAGGTCACATGTTTACTCATATCAATGACATAATCAACTAGCGAGCAATAATAATAAATCTCGGATGACAACACTTTCTCAAAAGAATCATAATATGATATAACAAGATGGTATCTCGGTAGCCCTTTCTGAGACCGCAAAACATAAATGCAGAGCACCTCTGAAGCTCAAGGACTGACTAAACATTGTAATTCATGGTAAAAGAGATCCAATCACAATCATACTCAATGTAAATTAATAGTAATGCATGCACATGATAGCGGTGCTCTCCAACTGGTGCTTTTTAATAAGAGGATGATGACTCAACATAAAAGTAAATAGATAGGCCCTTCGCAGAGGGAAGCAGAGATTTGTAGAGGTGCCAGAGCTCAAGTTTTAAAATAGAGATGAATAATATTTTGAGTGGTATACTTTCATTGTCAACATAACAACCAAGAGATCTCAATATCTTCCATGCTACACACATTATAGGCGGTTCCCAAACAGAATGGTAAAGTTTATACTCCCCAACCACCAACAAACATCAATCCATGGCTTGTCCGAAACAACGGGTGCCTCCAACTAACAACAATCCCGGGGAAGTTTTGTTTGCAATTATTTTAATTTAGGCATGGGACTGGGCATCCTGGTTACCAACCATTTTCTCCTGAATGATGAGAGGAGTCCACTCATCTTGAGAATAACCCACCTAGCATGGAAGATATAGACAACCCTAGTTGATACATGAGCTATTCGAGCATACAAAACAGAATTTCATTTGAAGGTTCAGAGTTTGGCACATACAAATTTACTTGGAACGGCAGGTTGATACCGCTTATAGGAAGGTATGGTGGACTCATATGGAATAACTTTGGGGGTTTATGGAAGTGGATGCACAAGCAGTATTCGCGCTTAGTACAAGTGAAGGCTAGAAAAAGACTGGGAAGCGACCAACTAGAGAGCGACAATAGTCATGAACATGCATTAAAATTAATCAACACCGAGTGCAAGCATGGGTAGGATATAATTCACCATGAATATAAATATCGTGGAGGCTATGTTGATTTTGTTTCAACTACATGCGTGAACATGTGCCAAGTCAAGCCACTCGAATCGTTAAAAGGAGGATACCACCCTATCATACCACATCACAACCATTTTAATAGCATATTAGCACACAAGGTAAACCATTATAAACTCCTAGCTAATTAAGCATGGCATGAGCAACTATAATCTCTAATTGTCATTGCAAACATGTTTCATTCATAAGAGGCTGAATCAGGAATGATGAACTAACCATATTTACAGAAACAAGATAGGTCGAGTTCATACCAGCTTTTCTCATCTCAATCGGTCCATCATATATCGTCATTATTGCCTTTCACTTACACGGCCGAACGGTGTGGATAATAATAATAGTGCATGTGCATTGGATTAAGCTGGAATCTGCAAGCATTTAATACAAGGGAGAAGACAAGGTAATATGGGCTCTTGGTTATATCAACAATAATGCATATGAGAGCCGCTCAACATTTTCATCATGGTCTTCTCCTCTCGACCCCCAAAGAAAAAGAAAGAAACAAAACTATTTACATGGGAAGGCTCCCAACAAGCAAAAGAAGAACGATAAATCTTTTCGGGTTTTCTTTTAATTACTACTACTACAAGCATGGAAAGTAAACTAGCTAAAAGCTACAACTATTTTTTTGGTTTTTATTAAGGTTTTTCAAACACACAAGAAGAAGGCTTAGAAACGAAAATAAACTAGCATGGATAGTAGCATCGACAACTTAGAATGAGTGTGTGAACATGAATGTAGTGGCGGTGAAAAATACGTACTCCCCCAAGCTTAGGCTTTTGGCCTAAGCTGGTCTATGGCCATGGCTGGCGTGGTGGATATCCAAAGTTGTAGCTGGGGTCGTACTGAGATGCAGCAGCTACTGCCTAACGAGCTGCCTCCGTCCTCCTCTCATATTCGTTTGCTTCCTCCATGGTTATAACATATCTCCTTTTTGCCTGAAAGTCAAAGAAAGTAGGAGCAGGGAGGGCAACATGGACGGTGCGTCATCTATCAAAGATTAGTCGGTACTGGAGGAATTGTTCATTCCTCTCAACAAACTGATGGCGAACCATGGCATTATAATCTAGGTAAGCATGAGGTAATTCTATATCATTTCCATGTATGGGTATATTAAGATAATTAGCTACACGAGTTGCATAAATTCCACCAAACAAATCTCCACTTACACTGTTGTGATGTAACCTTCATGCAATAATGGCCCCCAAGTTATATTGTTTATCACCTAATATCACACTCTTGAGGACACTAAGATCTGGAACGCACATGTGACAAGCCTCATCTTTACCGTTAATGCATCTACCAATGAAGAGAGCAAAATAATGTATGGAAGGCGAATGAATGCTCCCTATGGTAGCTTGTGTGATTTCCCTAGATTCCCCCACAGTGATACTAGCAAGAAAGTCTTTATATTCAGATTTGCGAGGTTCACTAACATTGCCCGAGTGTGGGAGTTTACAAGCAGCATTAAAATCTTCTAGGTCCATGGTATATGATTTATCATAAAGATCAAATAAAACAGTGTGATAATTGTGCGAGGATATAAATTTAAACCTTCTCACAAAGGAATCAGTTATATAGCGGTATTGTCGGCACTTATCTGACACGAAGCCCTCAAGATCAGCGTTACACACATATGCGTCAAATTCATCCTTGATGCCTACCTGGACCATAAACTCCGACGGTCATTCACAAGGACACACTTGAGCTTCCCTTGGTGGTTCATCGTCCGGCTCATGTATCGCGAGCCTCGGTCCTTGCTTCCTTGAGGAACCACCTTGGTACATTTTCCTAAACATTCTTCTTCCTTTGAAAAATTTCTGAAATTTTTAGTGACTCAAAATAAAAGTGAATCAAACTCAACAATATTGATAGGAACTACCCCTACAAGTGCCTAGAGGCCATATCATGCATTAAAACTACTTTTGACCACATAAATTTGACATGCAAGCTCAAGAACAGGGTCACCTAAGCAGCAAAAAATTGCAATAAATAAAGCACTAGAACAAAAACTAATTAGACCATTGGAGGAGTCACATACCGAAGAACAATCCCCCAAAGCAGTTTTGTGAATGGAGTTTTGAGCTGGAGATCGAAAATGGCAGCAAGATGAGCTAGAACTCGGGTTTGAGCTGTGCGATGATTTTTTCTAGAGGAAGACGAAGTGTGTGGGTGCTAGAATAAGTGGAGGGGGCCCACGTGGGGTCCACGAGGCAAGGGGGTGCCTCCCAGGGGGGTGGGCGCGCCCTGGACCCTCGTGGCCAGATGGTGTGCCCCCCTGGTGTGTTCTGACTGCCAATAATTCCTAAATATTCTACAAAAAATCATATTTCATTTTCAGGACATTTGGAGAACTTTTACTTTTGGGGTATTTTTTATTGCAAGGATAATTCAGAAAACAGACAGAAAATACTAGTTTTGCTTTATTTAATGTAAATAACAGAAAGTAAAAGGACGGTACAGAGAGTCGTGCTTTCTAACTTCATCCATCTCATGCTCATCAAAAGGAATCCACTAACAAGGTTGATCAGGTCTTGTTAACAAACTCTTTACGAATAACATGAAACCGGAGAATTTTCGAAAAGCACTAAGTTACCTCAACGGGGATATGCATGTCGCCAACAATAAGAATATCATATTTCTTCTTGACAGTAGGAAGAGGGAATTCAAAACCTCCAATACTTATCGTTGAAATTTTTCCAATAGAATTGATGCTCTTGACTTGAGGTTGTTTCCTCGAAAAGTGTATCGTATGCTCATTACCATTAACATGAAAAGTGACATTGCCTTTGTTGCAATCAATAACAGCCCCTGTAGTATTCAAAAAGGGTCTACCAAGGATAATTGACATACTGTCGTCCTCGGGAATATCAAGAATAACAAAGTCTGTTAAAATAGTAACGTTTGCAACTAGAACAGGCACATCCTCACAAATACCGACATGTATAGTAGTTGATTTATCGGCCATTTGCAAAGATATTTCAGTAGGTGTCAACTTACTCAAATCAAGTCTACGATATAAAGAGAGAGGCATACCACTAACATCAGCTCCAAGATCACATAAAGTAGTTTTAACATAGTTTCTTTTAATGGAGCATGGTATAGTTAGTACTCCTGGATCTCCTAGTTTCTTAGGTATTCCACCTTTAGAAGTATAATTGGCAAGCATGGTGGAAATTTCAGCTTCCAGTATGTTTCTTTTATTTGTAACAATATATTTTATACATTTAGCATAAGGATTCATTTTAAGCATATCAGTCAAACGCATGCGCAAAAAGATAGTTCTAATCATTTCAGCAAACGCTCAAAATCCTCATCATCCTTTTTCTTGGATGGTTTAGGAGGAAAGAGCAGGGGTTTCTGAACCCATGGTTCTCTTTCTTTACCGTTCTTCCTAGCAACGAAGTCTCTCTTATCATAACATTGATTCTCTGATTGTGGGTTATCAAGATCAACAGCAGGTTCAATCTCTACATCATTGTTATTGCTAGGTTGAGCATCAACATGAACATCATCACTAATATTATCACTAGGTTCATGTTCATTACCAGATTGTGTTTCAGCATTAGAAATAGAAATATCATTGGGGTTCTCAGGTGTGTCAACAACAGGTTCACTAGAAGCATGCAAAGTCCTATCATTTTTCTTTTTCTTCTTTTCAGAAGGACTAGGTGTATCAACATTAGTTCTCTGAGAGTCTTGCTCAACTCTCTTAGGGTGGCCCTCAGGATACAAAGGTTCCTGAGTCATTTTACCCCCTCTAGTCACAACTCTAACAACATTATCATTTTTCTTATTATTTAATTCATTGAGCAAATCATCTTGTACTTTAAGCACTTGTTCCACTTGATTGGTAACCATAGAAGCATGTTTACTAATAAGTTTAAGTTCACCTTTCACTCTAGACATATAGTCACTCAAGTGTTCAATCATATAAGCATTACGCTTCAATTGTCTAACAACATAAGCATTGAAGTCTTCTTGTTTAACAATAAAATTATCAAACTCATCCAAGCATTGGCTAGCAAACTTAGTAGATGGGATTTCACCCTTATCAAATCTACAGAGAGAATTTACCTTTACTACCTGTGTCGGGTTATCAAGACCATGTATTTCTTCAATAGGCGGTAAATTCTTAACATCTTCGGCTTTAATACCCTTTTCTTTCATAGATTTCTTTGCCTCTTGCATATCTTCAGGACTGAGAAATAGAATACCCCTTTTCTTCGGAGTTGTCTTTGGAGTTGGTTCAGGAAGTGTCCAATCATTATCATTACTCAACGTATTATTCAATAGCAATTCAGCTTGATCAACAGTTCTTTCCCCGAAAACACAACCAACACAACTATCTAGGTGGTCTCTAGAAGCATCGGTTAGTCCATTATAAAAGATATCAAGTATTTCATTTTTCTTGAGAGGATGATCATGCAAAGCATTAAGTAATCGGAGAAGCCACCCCAAGCTTGTGGGAGACTCTCTTCTTCAATTTGCACAAAATTATATATTTCCCTTAAGGCAGCTTGTTTCTTATGAGCGGGGAAATATTTAGCAGAGAAGTAATAAATCATATCCTGGGGACTACGCACACAACCAAGATCAAGAGAATTAAACCATGTTTTAGCATCACCCCTTAATGAGAACAGAAATAACTTAAGGATATAGTAGTAACAAATTTTTTCCTCATTAGTGAATAGGGTGGCTATATCATTCAATTTAGTAAGATGTGCCACAACAGTTTCAGATTCATAGCCATAAAACGGATCAGATTCAACCAAAGTAATTATCTCAGGATCGACAGACAAATCATAATCCTTATCAGAAATACAAAGTAGGTGAAGTAGCAAAAGCAGGGTCATATTTCATTCTAGCATTCAAAGATTTTTTTCCATCTTAGCTAACAGTTTCTTAAGATCATATCTATCTTTGCAAGCTAAAAGATCTCTAGCAGTTTCTTCATCCATAACATAACCCTCAGGCACATCAAGCAATTCATATCTAGGGGGAGAATCTTCATCATCACTTTCATCAATATTATCAGTTTCAATAATTTCATTCCCTCTAACCCTAGCAAGTTGTTCATCAAGAAATTCACCTAATGGCACAGTATTATCAAGCATAGAAGTAGTTTCATCATAAGAATCATGCATAGCAGAAGTGGCATCATCAATAACATGTAGCATATCAGAATCAATAGCAGGTGTAGGTGTCACAAGTTTACTCAAAACAGAAGGCGAATCAAGTGTAGAGCTAGATGGCAGTTCCTTACCCCCCTCATAGTTGAGGGAAAAATCTTGGTTCTTTCATCTTTCAAGTTCCTCATAGTGATCAACAGATATAAATCCCAAGTGGCTCAAAGAATAGAGCTATGCTCCCTGGCAACAGTGCTAGAAAATAGTCTTGATAACCCACAAGTATAGGGGATCGCAATAGTTTTCGAGGGTAGAGTATTCAACCCAAATTTATTGATTCAGCACAAGGGGATATTCTCAAGTATTAACAGTTGAGTTGTCAAGTCAACCGCACCTGAAAGACTTAATATCTGCAGCAAAGTATTTAGTACCAAAGTAATATGGAAGTAGCGGTAACGGTGGCAAAAGTAACAGTAGTAGTTTTTGTAGTGATTGTAACAATGGCAACGGAAAAGTAACTAAGCACAGATCAATATGTGAAAAGCTCGTAGGCAATGGATTAGTGATGGATAATTATGTCGGATGCGATTCCTCATGCAACAGTTATAACATAGGGTGACACAGAACTAGCTCCAGTTCATCAATGTAATGTAGGCATGTATTCTGAATATAGTCATATGTGCTTATGGAAAAGAACTTGCATGACATCTTTTCTCCTACCCTCCCGTGGCAGCAGGGTCCTATTGGAAACTAAGGGATATTAAGGCCTCCTTTTAATAGAGTACCGGAACAAAGCATTAACACTTAGTGAATACATGAACTCCTCAAACTATAGTCATCACAGGGAGTGGTCCCGATTATTGTCACTTCGGGTTACCGGATCATAACACATAGTAGGTGACTATTGACTTGCAAAATAGGATCAAGAACTCACATATATTCATGAAAACATAATAGGTTCAGATCCGAAATCATGGCACTCGGGCCCTAGTGACAAGCATTAAGCATAGCAAAGTCATAGCAACATCAGTATCAAAACATAATGGATACTAGGGATCAAGACCTAACAAAACTAACTCGATTACATGATAAATCTCATCCAACCTGAGGGAGTCCGGGATTAGGGGGTCTCCGGACAGCCGGACTATGAAGATACAAGATTGAAGACTTCGTCTCATGTCCGGACATGACTCTACTTGGCGTGGAAAGCAAGCTAGGCAATACGGATATGGATATCTCCTCCTTTGTAACTGACCTTGTGTAACCCTAATCCTCTCCGGTGTCTATATAAACCGGAGGGTTTTAGTCCGTAGGGGACAACAACCACAACATACAATCATACCATAGGCTAGCTTCTAGGGTTTAGCCTCTCTGATCTTGTGGTAGATCTACTCTTGTACTACCCATATCATCAATATTAATCAAGCAGGACGTAGGGTTTTACCTCCATCAAGAGGGCCCGAACCTGGGTAAAACATTGTGTCCCCTGCCTCCTGCTACCATCCGGCCTAGACGCACAGTTCGGGACCCCCTACCCGAGATCCGCCGATTTTGACACCGACATTGGTGCTTTCATTGAGAGTTCCTCTGTGTCGTCACCTTTAGGCCCGATGGCTCCTCCGATCATCAACAACGATGCGGTCCAGGGTGAGACCTTTCTCCCCGGACAGATCTTCGTGTTCGGCGGCTTTGCACTGCGGGCTAATTCGCTTGGCCATCTGGAGCAGATTGAAAGCTACGCCCCTGGCCATCAGGTCAGATTTGGAAGGAACTACACGGCCGACATCCGCGGAGACTTGATCTTCGATGGATTTGAGCCACAGCCGGGCACGCTGCACTGTCACGATGGGTATGACCTAGCTCTGCCGCCGAATAGTACCCCAGAGGCCGCGCCCGCATCAGCTCCGACCCTTAGGTCGGAGCCAACTGCGCCAATCGAGGACGGGTGGCTAGACACCGCCTCAGGGGCTGCAGTCTCAACGGAGATCGAGCCGAACACCAGCCTAATCCTCTGCGAAGCCCGTGACTCCAAGGTGCCGGACTGTTTTCCGGACTCCGAACCGTCCGCGCCCCTGCCAATCGAATCTGATTGGGCGCCGATCATGGAATTCACCGCCGCGCATATCTTTCAGCACTCGCCCTTCAGCGACATTCTGAATTCACTAAGGTCTCTCTCTTTGTCAGGAGAGCCCTGGCCGGACTATGGCCAACAGGATTGGGATGCGGACGATGAAGAAATTCGACGCCCACCCACCACCCACTTCGTAGCCACTGTCGATGATTTAACCGACATGCTCGACTTCGACTCCGAAGACATCGATGGTATGGACGACAATGTAGGAGACGAACATTAACCAGCGCCTATAGGGCACTGGAAAGCCACCTCGTCATATGGCATATACATGGTGGATGCACCCAAAGAAGGCAAGGGCGACGAGATAGCGGAGGATGACCCCTCCAAGAAGCAACCCAAGCGCCGACATCAGCGGCGCCGCTCTAAGTCCCGCCAAAGCAAAAGTGGTGATACCGGCACAGGAGATAATAACACTCCGGATAGTGCCGAAGACAACAACAATCCCCTCCAGCAAGATTTAGAGCAGGAGGATGGAGGAGCCAACCCTCCTGAGAGAGCGGCAGATGGAGAGGAGGAGGATGACAATTACATGCCCCCCTCTGAAGACGAGGCAAGCCTCGGCGGCGATGAATTCACTGTACCAGAGGATCCCGTCGAGCAAGAGCGCTTCAAGTGCCGGCTTATGGCCACGGCAAATAGCGTGAAGAAAAAGCAGCAGCAGCTTCAAGCTGATCAAGATGTGCTAGCTGACAGATGGATTGAAGTCCTCGCGGCCGAGGAATATAAACTCGAGCGCCCCTCCAAGAATTACCCAAAGTGCAGGTTACTACCCCGACTGGAGGAAGAAGCATATGATACGGCTGATCGGCCACCTCGTGGCCGCGATAGAGAGGCATTCCAGCCAAAAACTCAGCCTCCACCCCGACGCCATTCAAATAAAAAGGCATGAGGAGATACGCCAGACCTGCGAGACATATTGGAGGACAAAGCAAAGCACACAAGATCAATCTACGGATCACGAGGGCGCACCACTCTGCGAGACGATAAATGTTACACCGGATACAGTAAAAGCAAATCCAGCCGGGCCGAACACAGCGGGCAAGACCCATTCGAGTTGCGTCGCGATATAGCCCAATACAGAGGCGCCGCACACCCCTTATGCTTCACAGACGAAGTAATGGATCATCAAATCCCAGAAGGTTTCAAACCTGTAAATATTGAATCATACGACGGCACAACAGATCCCACAGTATGGATCAAGGATTTCCTCCTCCACATCCACATGGCCCGCGGTGATGACTTACACGCCATCAAATACCTCCCACTAAAGCTCAAAGGACCAGCGCGGCATTGGCTTAATAGCTTGCCAGTGGACTCCATTAGCTGTTGGGAAGATCTGGAAGCCGCATTCCTCGACAACTTTCAGGGCACTTATGTGCGACCACCAGACGCCGATGACTTGAGCCACATAATTCAGTATCCAGAAGAGTCGGCCAGGCAATTCTGGACTCGGTTCCTTACAAAGAGAAATCAAATCGTCGACTGTCTGGATGCAGAGGCCTTAGCGGCTTTCAAACACAACATCCGAGACGAGTGGCTAGCCCGACACCTTGGTCAGGAAAAACCGAAATCTATGGCAGCTCTGATGACGCTCATGACCCGCTTTTGTGCGGGAGAAGACAGCTGGCTGGCTCGCAGTAATAACATACCAAAGAACCATGGTACCTCTGATACCAAGGACGGCAATAGCAGGTCACGTCGCAACAAACATAAGCGCCGCATTAACAGCGGAAATACCGAGGATACGACAGTCAATGCCGGATTCAAAGGCTCTAAACCCGGTCAGCGGAAAAAGCCATTCAAACAAAGTACGCCGGGTCCGTCCAGCTTGGACCGTATACTCGATCGCTCGTGTCAAATAAACGGCACCCAGACAATCCAGCCAATCACACCAACAGGGATTGTTGGGTGTTCAAGCAGGCCGGCAAGTTAATTGCCGAAAACAAGGACAAGGGGCCGCATAGCGATGACGAGGAGGAGCCCCAACAGCCGCACACCGGAGGACAGAAGAGGTTTCCCCCGCAAGTGTGGACGGTGAACATGATATACGCAACCCACATCCCCAAGTGGGAGCGGAACCGTGCGCTCAGGGACGTATATGCATTGGAGCCAGTCGCCCCAAAGTTGAACCCTTGGTCCTCCTGTCCGATCACCTTCGATCGCAGGGACCACCCCACTAGTATCCGTCATGGCGGATTTGCCGCACTGGTCCTAGACCCAATCATTGACGGATTTCACCTTACTCGAGTCCTTATGGATGGCGGCAGCAGCCTGAACCTGCTTTATCAGGACACAGTGCGCAAAATGGGTATAGACCCCTCAAGGATCAAACCCACAAAAACGACCTTTAAAGGCGTCATTCCAAGTGTAGAGGCCCATTGCACAGGCTCAATTACACTGGAAGTGGTCTTCGGATCCTCGGATAACTTCCGAAACGAAGAGTTAATCTTCGATATAGTCCCGTTCCACAGTGGTTATCACGCGCTGCTCGGGCGAACCGCATTTGCTAGATTCAATATGGTACCGCATTATGCATACCTCAAGCTCAAGATGCCAGGACCTCACAGAGTTATTACAGTCAATGGAAACAGAGAGCGCTCTCTCCGAACAGAGGAGCACACCGCGGCCCTCGCAGCAGAAGGGCAAAGCAGCCTCTCAAGGCAATCCACCAGTTCAGCGCTTCAAATCCCGGACACCTTCAAGCGCGCTCGGAGCAATCGACAAATAGACCATCTGGCGTGATCTGAGCTCACGTAGCAATACGGCGGCCACCCCAATCCCAGCCCAACAGCGAAACTCGTGCCACGCGTACATAATTACACATTAAAAATACCATGGGCACAGGTGGGGAGGGGGCACAACTGCGGCACGCCCCAAGACGCGGCTTAAACCGCACTAGGGGCTTCCTGTTTGGTTATTTTCTCTTTTTTTTAGGACCTTAATCTTTGGAAACACTGTCCGGCAACACTATTGCCGAACACATGATGCAACAACCAAGGAGGCAGACAACTACGTCATACCACGGAATTCCCAGGTGGATTACAGTAATGAGAGAAATATTCGATTTAATATCATTCCTCAGCTTGCCCTTGGAAGGGACATAGTCCTACTCTTTGATTATCACACTATCTGTATCACTCTGCTTTAATGCAATTTTTTTAATAAACAATGCATGACACTACGACTATTATTGCATTCTTGTTATATATATATATGTTCATTAATGACGCCTTGCAACCGTACACTTTGGTACGACCAATACACTAGGGGCTTACGTACCCCACAATACGGTGTGAAAAGTCCGAACACTTTCACAAGTGCGGCACCCCGAACTTATAGCATTATATGCATCAGCTACGAATCATGTCTTTGGTCAAATGTTGGGCTTGCCCAGCTCCTATGTTTTGGTACCTTACGTTCCGCTCTATCGGCTAAGGTAGCGCTAGGAGAACTACTGCGATTGTGCCCCGGTTCTGCTGGGTTCAGCACCTCAGTAGAGAAAGCTAAAACTGACTGTCATGACAAGGCGAGAGACTGGTCGCTGTTCGGCGAGGTTTTCGAGTCCCTAAAGACTTATGCCGCTTAGAGCGAGGGGCCGGCCCTGTCCGGCTTAAAGGCGTGTATCGCGCCCCAAATTCGGCCTTCCGAATACCAGGGGCTTCGCCGAAATTTAAAATTATAGAATTCTATGGCTAAGTGAGAGTGATAAAGCATTATTAGTCCGGTTGCCTTGTTCTCTATGCTGAGCACCTCCCTCGAAGGACCCAAACATGGGAACAAGAGTGCTCAGGTTTATCCCGAACACCCCAGCACCCGTGGCATGGGGGCAGAAGCCGAGGACTACCCATCTCTCAGATTGGATAAACAGCCAAACAGAAGGTAATATTTTAAATTCAAACAAGCGTTGCATAGTGCATATGAAACAAGTTTTCATAAATACAGGATAAAACGAGCAAGTCCGCTATGAGACGGGCACCCGACAGAACACCCTCGTAGTACATCTCGGGGTGGCGGTGCTCCTTGCCCTCCGGCGGCCCCTCCTTGATCAGCTTCACCGCGTCTAGCTTGACCCACTGCAATTTCACACGGGCGAAAGCCCGGCGTGCACCTTCAATGCAGATAGATCGCTTGACGACCTCCAACCGCGGGCAGGCATCCACAAGCCGCCTCACCAGGCCGAAGAAGCTGTTCGGAAGGGCATCGCCGGATCACAGCCGGACTATAAAGCCCTTCATGGCCTAATTGGCCGCCTTATGTAGCTCGACCATCTGCTTCAGCTGGTCGCTCATTGGCACCGGGTGTTCGGCCTTAGCATACTGAGACCAGAATAGCTTCTCCATTGAGCTTCCATCCTCGGCCTGGTAAAATTGTGCGGCATCGGACACGCTGCGGGGCAAATCTGCGAATGCTCCTGAGCTCCGGATTCGGGTAAGTAATCGGTAATTTACTTTTACATGCTTTCTTTGCATATAGAAAGCCTTACCCGCCGCTATCTTCTTCATTGCGTCGATCTCCTGGAGGGCCTTTTGGGCTTCGGCCTTGGCACTTTTTGCGCTCTCGAGGGCCGCGGCAAGCTCAGACTCCCGCGTCTTTGAGTCAAGATCCAACGCCTCGTGCTTCGCCACGAGAGCCTGGAGCTCTTGCTGCACCTCGCCCACTCGAGCCTCGTGCTTCTCTCGCTCGGTGCGCTCCTTGGCCGCTTTATCTTCGGCCTTGGTTAGCGCTTGCTTCAGGGTCGCCACCTCGGTCGTGGCCCCTGGCAAATATACGATGATCCTGTCATTTTGCAATTGCGTCTTCTTTTATATATACATATCTATAGACAGGATATTACTTACCCTTGTTCTCCTCGAGCTGCCTCTTGGCAAGGCCGAGCTCTTTCCTAGATCCCTCGAGGTCCTGCTTCAGTACGGCGACCTCCGCAATCAGTGCAGCGGACGCCAGCAGCGAAGCCTACATATGCATATTGACATACTTATATTAGACTCCTGCGATATTATTTGATCCTCTGTTCGGCTTTTCTTTGTGAACACCGAACAAAGCATCAGGGGCTACTGTCTATGCAGTAATATTTCTACTACATTTTAAAACACTTACCTCAAATCCTGTTAGAAGGCTGGCACAGGCTTCAGTCAACCCGCTCTTGGCGGACTGAACCTTCTGGACCACCGCACTCATAATAGTACGGCGCTCCTCATTGATGGAAGCACTGCGAAGCGCTTCCAGCAGATTGTCCGGCGCCTCTGGATGGACAGAGGTCACCGGCACAGGCGTCTTGCCCCTCTTAGAAGGAGGCCACCTGCCTGAGCCCGGAACCACTGGAGGTTCCGGCGCGGTGTTCGGCTGAGGGCCGAACTCGAAGCTCTCAGGGGCCCCGTCCCCTCGGCTCCCGGAGTCCGGAAGGTCGCCTTGAGGCGCCTCCGGGACTGTCTCCCATCGATCCGGTGCCTCTTGAGATAGCACCTCGGCGTCGTTGGTAGGATGAGGGGAGGTGGTGGTCAGGACTGGATCGCTATCCATGCCCGACGAGCCCAGGGAGCCGTCCGATGATACTTCGATACTGGCTCGTGGCGGCCTGCATAATTATGTTCGGCGTTAGGGAAAGCAGTGCGACAAAGGAATGCTATGAGTTACTCTGGTATCCGAATACTGACGATCTCCCCAGGGGCTTGGCCCTGGGCAACCACTCGTCTTCGCCTTCATCGGCGGCGGTGGAACTATCCGGAAGGAGAGTCCTTCCCTTCTTGGACGCTTCACCCCCCCTAGTTGGGGCGGCCTTCCTTTTCTTATCTCCACCAGCCGGAGGGGGAGCATCTTCTTCTTCTTCCTCGTCTTCGGGGGAGGAGTGCGCCGCAGAGTCATCGGATGGTGAGTCCGACGACGCCTGGCGTCGGGAACTCTTTCGGGTTCCCTTGGCCTTCTTGGTCTTCTCCGGCACCGTATAAGGGGCCGGAGTCAGCATCTTCGCCAGAAGAGTGCCTGCTAGGCCTTCGGGCAAAGGAGCCGGACAGTCGATTTGTCCGGCCGTCTCCTGCCAGTCCTGTCAAAGGTACGGGAGTTTAGATCCCGCATGGAGTCAATCTATAAAAAATAAGTATCCTGTGAAAGGTAAAGCAGCTTACCGCACTGGCTTGGCGCTTCGCGCTGAATCCACGATCCTCAGTAATGGGAGCGGGGACCTCGGCACTTTTGAATAGCACCCTCCAGGCATCTTCGTGAGTTGTGTCGAAGAGCCTGTTCAGAGTTCGGTGCTGCGTCGGGTCGAACTCCCACAAGTTGAACTCCCGTTGTTGGCACGGGAGGATCCGACGGTGGAGCATGACCTGGACCACGTTGACGAGTTTGAGCTTCTTGTTCACCATGTTTTGAATACATGTTTGGAGTCCGGTCAGCTCTCCCGAACTACCCCAGGACAGGCCCTTCTCTTTTCAGGAGGTGAGCTGTGTGGGGATGCCAGATCGGAACTCCGGGGCCGCTGCCCATGCAGGGTCGCGCGGCTCGGTGATGTAGTACCACCCCGATTGCCACCCCTTTATGGTTTCCACAAAGGAGCCCTCGAGCCATGTTACGTTGGGCATCTTGCCCACCATGGCGCCTCCGCACTCCGCCTGGCGGCCGCCCACAACCTTTGGCTTGACATTGAAGGTCTTAAACCATAAGCCGAAGTGGGGCTTGATGCGGAGGAAGGCCTCGCACACAACGATAAACGCCGAGATGTTGAGGATGAAGTTCGGGGCTAGATCGTGGAAATCCAGGCCGTAATAGAACATGAGTCCCTGGACGAATGGGTGGAGAGGGAATCCCAGTCCGCGTAGGAAATGGGTGAGGAACACTACCCTCTCATGGGGCCTGGGGTGGGGATCAGCTGCCCCTCATCTGGGAGCCGGTGCGCGATGTCGTCGGGCAGGTATCCGGCTCTCCTCAGCTTCTTGATGTCTCCATCCATGACGGACGAGACCATCCACCTGCCTCCGCTCCGGACATGGTTGGAGAAGGTTGAGGTGGGAAGTGCGGACTTGGGCGCTAGAGCCCGAGTGTGCGAAAAACGGATGAGCAAAGGAGGAAGAAGGCATGGATAGAAAGGTGAATCCTTATCCCTTTATATGGGCGGAGGAAACTAAGCGTCCCCACTTGCTTGGTAAAACTAGCTTATCCCCCAAGCGCCGTAATCGATGGCGCGGTTGGGTTACCCACGCCCGTATTGATGAGAATCCCGTAATAAGGGGACACGATCTCTGCTTTGACAATACGTGTCAAAAAACTGCCTCGCGTTATATGTGGGGCTAGTTAAAGGAAACGGTTCGAATAATCACCGGGCCATGACATAATGTCATACTGTCAAAACAAGTATGCAAATTAGATTTGCGAAAATATTATTCTCTCTACGATGGTATGTCGAACTTATTTTGCAGGGTCGGACACTATCCTCGTATTCAAATTCTTCTGTGATGTATTCGGAGAAGGAACCCGCCTTGCAATGCCGAAGACAATACTGCGCGCCGGACTCATCGTCATTGAAGCCTGGTTCATGGGCTACTGAGGGAGTCCAGGATTAGTGGGTCTCCGGACAGCCGGACTATAAGATACAAGATTGCAGACTTCGTCTCGTGTCCGGACCGGACTCTACTTGGCGTGGAAGGCAAGCTAGGCAATACGGATATGGATATCTCCTCCTTTGTAACCAACCTTGTGTAACCCTAACCCTCTCCGGTGTCTATATAAACCGGAGGGTTTTAGTCCGTAGGGGACAACAACCACAACATACAATCATACCATAGGCTAGCTTCTAGGGTTTAGTCTCTCTGATCTCGTGGTAGATCTACTCTTGTACTACCCATACCATCAATATTAATCAAGCAGGACGTAGGGTTTTACCTCCATCAAGAGGGCCCGAACCTGGGTAAAACATTGTGTCCCATGCCTCCTGTTACCATCTGGCCTAGACGCACAGTTCGGTACCCCCTACCCGAGATCCGCCGGTTTTGACACCGACACAACCCATCACCGTCCAGCAAGCCTATGATGGAATTACTCACGTACGGCGGTGAGCATCATGAAATTTATGATGGAGGAAGGTCGATGATGACGATGGCGACGGATTCCCCTCTCCGGAGCCCTGAACGGACTCCAGATCAGCCCTGTCGAGAGAGATTAGGGCTTGGCGGTGGCTCCGTATCGTAAAACGCGATGAATCTTCTGCTTGATTTTTTCTCCCAGAACGTGAATATATAGAGTTGGAGTTGATGTCGTTGGAGCCTTAGCGGGCCCACGGGCAGGGGCGCGCCCCGGGGGGGCACCCTACACCCTCGTGGACAGGGTGTGGGCCCCTGGTGTTTATTCTTTCGCCAATATTTTTATTTATTCCGAAACGTGTCTCTGTTGATTTCCAGGTCATTCCGAGAACTTTTATTTCTGCACAAAAATAACACCATGGCAATTCTGCTGAAAACAGCGTCAGTCTGGGTTAGTTCCATTCAAACCATGCAAGTTAGTGTCCAAAACAAGGTCAAAAGTGTTTGGAAAATTAGATACGATGGAGACGTATCAGGGGGTAGGGCGCCCCCTGTCTTGTGGCCCCCTAAGACCCCTCTGACCTAATTCTTCAGCCTATATATTCCCAAATATTCTCAAACCACCAGAAGTATCCACGAAAACACTTTTCCACCACCGCAACCTTCTGTACCCGTGAGATCCCATCTAGGGACCTTTTTCGGCACCCTATCGGAGGGGGATTCGATCACGGAGGGCTTCTACGTCAACTCTATTGCCCTTTCGATGAAGCGTGAGTAGTTTACCATAGAGCTACGGGTCCATAGCTAGTATCTAGATGGCTTCTTCTCTCTCTTTTATTCTCAATACCATGTTCTCCTCGATGTTCTTGGAGATCTGTCCGATGTAATCTTCTTTTGCGGTGTGTCCGTCGAGATCCGATGAATTGTGGATTTATGATCAGCTTATATATGAATATTATTTGAATCTTCTCTGGATTCTTTCATGCATGATTTGATATCTTTGTAATTCTCTTTGAACTATGGGTTAGGTTTGGCTAACTAAATTTGTCGTGGAATTTTCACGGTAGATGTCCTAATGTGAGGACTTTGTCGTGAGGCCAACACATCTATGTGGTAGCTTGAGAGGGGTTGAGCGAAATCGAGAAACGCAACACAAGACAAGGGTTTAGACAGCTTCGGGCCCTGGGAAACATCATCTGGTAACAACCCTACATGCTGTTTGTGGCTTGGTCTCATTATCATCACGAGGGAGTCGTCGTAAACAGGCTCTCCTAGTTATGTCTAACCCTTCATATTATTTTCTTCCCCCTTTGGGGTCCCCTGCCCCTCCTTATATGTGTTGAAGGGGCGGGTTACATGTAGAGTCCAACTCGGATTAAGACTTAAACTATTTTGACTTCTCTTCATGGGCTTCTTAACATCTTGGGCTTCTTAACGTCTCGGGCTTGTTAACCCCAGGTGACTCTCTCTGCCGGGCTATGACTGTCTACCGGGTTATGACTGTCTGCCGGGTTATGACTGTCTGCCGGGTTATGATCTGACTTAACACCTGCCGGGTTATGATCTGACTTAACATCTGTCGGGTTATCATCTGACTTAACATCTGTCGGGTTATCATCTGACTTAACATCTGCCGGGTTATCATTTGACTTAACACCTGTCGGGTTATCATCTGACTTAACACCTACAGTGTTATCATCTGACTTAACACCCGCTGGGTTATCAAGTCCCAGCCGGGTTATAACTCCGGTCGGGTCATACCGCGGGGTATATCCCCGACATTAGCCCATTGTTTAATTTGGATTTATCCATGTTAAACTGATCCTGATCATCCTTAAGTCCTTGTCATTTCCTTCTTCTAGAAAATCTGGGTTAACAGACCAGCTTCATAATCAATTTGCTGAGGTTGGTTTCTCAGAGAAAAATTGTGAAGAATAACTCATTTGACTCAGCTTCTAATGCTTAAAAAATATTGGTCCTTGAAATACTCATCTGATTCTTCAGCCGGCTTGAAGATATAAAACTTGCCGGTTTATCATTGCCAAAATTGCCGGTTTATAAATATTGATGGCACCGGGTCATAATTGTAGTTAACATCAAGCTTGAAAATATACCTCTTATATGCCTATCACTTGTAGCCCCCAAGTCTTAAGAAGATAGCATAACAACAACTTAAGACTTGCTTCAATATAAATGTCACAACCTTAAAGAAATCCGATTTGTTCATCTCAGTCATTAGTCATAAACTGAGTATTCCACATATGTAGCCCCCAAGTGTCGGGTTGTCATGCTTGCATCAACCTGGGACTTGTAATTGCCTTATGCTCATAAAAACTTCAACCAGTGTAGCCCCCAAGGGCCGAGTCATTATGCAATAATGAGCAGGGACTTTGATATATACTTCAATGAAAATAACATCTTATAATGTAGCTTCCATCATAGGGCTTGAACCCACGTCCACAAGGTTTAAGAGCTTTGTGCTTTATGAACTGAGCAATGGACCCTTCAATATAATGGATTTAACTTGTGTACCTTGAATTGTTGACAGGAGCAATTGGTAGCCCCCAAGGGCTGACTCATTATGATGTGATGAGTTGGGTCTTCAATAAGGCCAGTAAAAATGACTTTGCATTATCCCCCAAGTGCCACGGTGCATGCTGGCAGGGACATGGGACTTGTATATTTGATGTAATCTCTACTTGAATAATGTAGCCCCCAAGTGCCAGGTCGTAAGCCTGCAGCGACTCGGGACTATTCCTTCCATTGTAGAATAAATCATATCCATTGATAAGATAATAGCCATTGTGCTGAAGCGACTTTGAAAACCTCAATCATAATACTGGTTATTGATAACCATAATAAAAATCCGGCCATGTTGGCTATTAAAGATTTGAATAATATAACCTGGTTTGAAAACCGGTTCCTCTGATATTTGATCATATTGTTGGTTTACCAAGCCAGTGTAGTAAGGGTGATAACCCAAAACTTGAATACGGGTAATTATCATCTGTTTGCCTGTTTATGAATAAAACCAGGCCGGATCAATAAACAGATGATATTAGTTTACCTCTTACTTGTGACTTATAGTCAAAGGCCAGGCCGGGTTAATAAACACAAGATAAATTATACTCATAAAGCATTATAAACCTAAAAAATCAAGAAGGATTTAAATAATCATAATTGTGGTGTTGCACCGATCAAGAGGGTTGAAGCTTTGGTTCGAATACGACCAAAGCCCCCAAGTGATTTCCGTGGTGGCCTTACGCCGATCAAGAGGGTTTAAGCTATGGTTCGAATACGACTAAGCCCCCAAGTGATTTCCCTAGTGGCCTTATGTCAATCAAGAGGTGTAGCTATGGTTCGAATACGACCAAGCCCCTAAGTGATTTCCCTGGTGGCCTTATGCCAGTCAAGAGGTGTAGCTATGGTTCGAATACGACCAAGCCCCGAAGTGATTTCCCTGGTGGCCTTATGCCAATCAAGAGGTGTAGCTATGGTACGAATACGACCAAGGCCCCAAGTGATTATCCTGGTGGCCTTACGCCAATCAAGAGGTGTAGCTATGGTTTGAATACAACCAAGCCCCCAAATGATATTGTGAGTTGTGCTCAAGGGGCACCTATGTTTGAACTATGCTTTTGCAACAGACTCTCTTTGGTCCCTTTAATTTTTCCTGAGAACTTGAACTTGCGAGAGATTTTTGTACCGGAAATTCTTAAACCGAATATTGAGAGCTTCAAAGCTTTGTGGGAGACAGCTTTCCCTTGAGCAGGATTTTAAACCGGAATCTTTTTTTAAGCCAGAAATTTTCTGACGGCCTTTAAATTTGCATCAATATGGCGGTTTAGGGTCCTGCATTAGATAACTTTGCAAGCTGGAGTAATTGCTCTTTTAAAGAAAGCAATATATAATATAAAAATATACTGGATGGATTTCACCTGATACGCCAGGCCAGTAGTTATCCACTGCGGAGTTGATGATCACCATGGTAAAGCGGAAATCAATCATGAGCGAGTCCATCATAGGACCAGACAGATGAGTCGTCCGCGATATTATAGGCCGGTGCGGATGGGCAAGTTGTCCTCCATGTTGTAAACCGTTGCAGACGCGTGAATTGGCCGTCCGTTCATCAGGTAATGTGACACGGAGGAAAACGCCGTTGTAGAACGTTGCCAGTGCGTGCTTTATACCTGGTTCGTTTAAACGATGGATGATCCATATGTAGCGCCATTTTAAGCCACTCTCTTCATTTGAGGCAAGGCGGTGGCTGACTAGACACAGCAGAACTGGAGCTGGATGACTCTGAACCAGATCCTTCGAGTTGTGTTGACCAATCCACATGTTTTTGGTCCACCGGGTCAACTTCCCTTCTTATTTAGTTTTCTCCCCTGTTCACACTTGGCGAGTCAAAGCTGCCCTGCAGGGGCGCGTCGACCCAGCAGCTCAGCAGCAGCAGGGTGGCCCACCGGCGGATGCGACGCGACGGAGCAGAAGCTCAGTGGCGGTTCGAAGAGGAGCATGGCTGGTTGGAGTGCGGCCATTGATCCGGCGGCGGAGGCAGGCCGTGATGAGGTCGCTTGGGGATGACTCTGCCGCAAGGGCATGGCCGGTTTGACCGCAGCAGCCGGGGCGACTTGTCGGTGGCCGCAGCGATGGAGGTGGTCCGACCCCTCGAGGTGAGGCGAAGGCCAGCAGCAGTGGCTGAAGCCGGGGCCGGCTTGACAGCGGTAGTGCGAGACTGGCCCATCCTCGATGCGGCGGGTCAAGTGTGGCGGGTCAAACATGACGCGGCAGATTAAACACAACGCAGCAGGCCAAGCGCGAGGTGGCTCAGATGCAGGGCGGCGGCGGTTTAGAGATCAGCCAACAAGGTTGCAGCGGCTCTGCGCACAGGACGCGGCGGTTTGGCGCGATCCTCAACGTGTTAACGTAGATTATAGCAACCGGCGGCGGGCTGTGCATGCTGCCCATCGGAGTCATGAACTATGGATTTCCACCATAATCAGGACAAACAGGGGGACCATCAGTTTCATCGTCTGTGATACTATCTTCAGAATCATATTCACCAGCTATTTTCATCACCAAAACATGTGCATCTTTGTTTGATTTGAAGCTGACGGCATCTTCTCTATAAACAAACATGTCTGCTACTTCTTCAGGCTCGATAGCATCATCAGATGTCTCATTTTCTGCCAGCTGCAAGCGACGATGCGGCATCGTGTTCATCCGTGCCCAAGCGGGGGCGCGGTCTGGCTATTGCTTGAGGCGGCCTATTACAGTGAGTCGCGGTCAACGCTCCTTTTCTCGTTCTTGGGCGCGGCTGCGCCGATGCATAAAGGGGTCATAGCTGACAAGACGAGGCACCGCGGCAGCGGAAACGAGCCACGGTGGCTTGAGACCAGCGGAGACTGAGGCGAGACCGCAGGAGCTTCTCAGAGGCGCGGTTACACGAGGACAGCTCGCAGGCGGAGGCAGCGCTCGAACGGCGACTCAGAAACAGCAGGTGACTCGGCAGAGGTGGAGAAAAATCCCGCGATGTCTCGGAGACGAGGCGCCTCAAGGCCACTCCAGTGAAGGCGGCTCGAAGCAGGAGGGCGAGCTAGCGGCGACCCTTAGAGCAGGTGAACCAACAGGCGGAGATGGAACAAAGTCGTAGCAGAACTGGGCAATGGCAACGGCGATTCGGAGAAGGCGAGGCTATGGTAGTGGCAGCAGAAAACCAGCGACTTGGGGTCGCACCTGGTTGCTTAAAGCGAGCGAGGCTGGGGCGGCTTGGTGCAGCGGTTCGAGCGCATCGACGGAGGACGTAGGAGAAGGCCGGCTGTCAGGACCTCAATTTCAAGTCACATCCATCTAGCCGGTAACACCTCATATCACTTTGCGGCCTCACGCACGGTATTCCCACGGTGTCGCCTTACCATGGTCCGGGACCGTTTAAGCCATTCTGCTCACGTATATGATAGTGTCGCTAGCATCCATATGACAAAGAATCCGGGCCGACATGGCTAGTCGTGAACCCAAAGCGGCACAAACCTATGGGGAGATGCATACATGAATCATATCGAGTATGTCGGTCAGCAGCGTGTGAATCTGGGCTGTAGCACTGGGCTAACAGGACTCCGGGAACCCGGGCTGTAGCAGGCTAGGCAGGACTCCAGATGTCACCGCATGACATTTCCCCGAAGGGACAGACACAGGAACGAAGTGAAACACATGCCGGCCAGTCATGTGTCCTGAGCAGTAGTGCTGGGCTAGCAGGACTCCAGTGAACTGGCCTGTAGCGGACTACTATGGCTCATCGAAGCACTAGACTACATTGCCCCATAAGAGAGGCTGCCAAGGATAAACAACTAGATTGCCGGATCCCACACATACCAAGCATTTCAATCATACACACAATATGCTCGATATGTGTAAATACAACATGGCATCACAACAAAACTCTACAACTCAAAGTACTTTATTTAAAGGCTCCGGAGAGCCATACATAACATTTTCATACAGGTATGGGTCACATGACCCGACACTCAAGTCATACAAGCATACAAGCACATGCGGAAGCAAACTAGTCTGAGTACAGACACTAGAAAGAAAGAAGGCTTGATGAAGCCTTTCTATCTACATAGGGCCCTCCATGGCCAGAATCACCACCTGGGTGGCAAGTCACTCATCGACGTCGAGGTCTATGTAAAACCCGTCGGAAGGGGCAGTGTTGTCGTCTGAAAACAGTAATTAAAGCAACATGAGTACAAAGGTACTCAGCAAGACTTACAACAGATCCTACTATACATGCTCATTCTCAAGAAGGTGGTGGAGTTATTGCAGCAAGCCAGCTTTGACTCTTCGCTAAGCTATCCTATGAGACACCACATGTAAAATAGTTTTCCCACACGAGTCCACTAAACACCAACACAATACTCCATCGTGGATCCTCTCTCGTCATCCTACGAGAGGGCGATCCTCGGTACTCACACTTATCTTGAGTCTTTTAGTAGTAACCATTAACTTGTCTATGAACTGTATAAGCGACCAAGTAGTCCTTTACCGCGGACGCGGCTATTCGAATAGTTTTATACCCTGCAGGGGTGTACTTCGTCACAAATGTTTCCACCAATTAGCGTCTCCACACGATATGTGCTCGGCAGACTTCAAGCGAAAGCCGACGTGAGTGTAGACCACGACCTGACTAACCGCACAAGTCTCTAGTCCAGGTTTATCGCCTATTCGGGTTCCGTCCGCAAGGAAATCCGGCCGGGGTGTCCTCAACGGCCCCAAACAATGTGTGAAGGGTTCCCGAGACACCAAACGGGCGACTCGGTACACCGTGCCATGGTGTATCTACCGCATCATAGCCCACCCCTGGGGTCAGCGCTACGCACGGCCGCCAACACATAACCTATAAGCACCAGAAACTAGTTGCAACTCCTGGACAAAGGATGAGAGGGGTCAGTAAGTCGAGCGGGGTCATATTTCAGGGCCCAATGTGTGGTAGTAGCTGAATCTTAAATCACGCATACAGATCTCAGTTCTTAGGGACGACCTCAATGAAACAACCCACCATGTACTCCTACATGGCCTCTGATCGATACCTTTACCAAAACATGTTCAACACACCCCTCACATTACCGACGTAATCATTTCACTCTAGCCCATCACCCAGATGAACCAGACCTGACACAACTCTAAGCATAGCAGGCATAGCAAGGTAGGAAACACATACATGGCTCAATCAACTCCTACACATGCTAGTGGGTTTCATCTAATTACTGTGGCAATGACAGGTCATGCAGAGGATAAGGGTTCAACTACCGCAACACACAGCAGTTTGAAACGTTGTTGTCTTAATGCAGTAAATGAGAGCAGGAGCGAGAACATGGGATTGTATCGATATGATCAATGGGGCTGCTTGCCTGATGGAGTAGTAGTAGGGTACTGCTCTTCAGTTGGATACTCGAGAATACCCTCGGAGGCAGAACCTACCACGCAAGACATCACAGAACACAATCATCACATGGCAATATGCAACAATATGATGCATGCTATGACATGGCAATATGAGGTGTCCTGACTAATGCATTGTGAAACAAGTTGGTTTGAGTCTATTTGTATCAAAGGTTCAAATGGAAGCTTATGTTATTAAGTCATGAAAGTGCATTAGCTTGTTTCACCTAAACAGCAGGGTTAAAGTGTTCTGTCATGCATGAAACCATTACAGATGGAAAGATTGAATTTTTCTGATCAAATTTCATATATAATGTGCATTTGGAGTTACAGATTAAAAGTTATGAATTTTTGAAGTTTGTAGTATTTTCTGGAATATCCTATATAAGAATAATTCTAGTAACTGAATTAATGCATCAGCATTGCTAAGGGTGACGTCAGTGGTCAACGGAGCCAGTCCAGGTCAAACCTGACAAGTGGGACCCGCGTGTCAGTAGTTATTTAAACTAACTAAATTTAGTTAGTGATAATCTAAGTTAATTAGCAGAGCAACCCCACTTGTCATAGACTCAGGGGGAGTCAACCTCGGCCAACTCAGGGTCAACCAGGGTCAAACAGGGTCAAACTTGCTGGCGTTTAGCTGCCAGCGAGGCCGGACGCCGCGAGGCAGTGCGAGTTTCGTGCTCCGGCGACCAAATGGATGGCGGAGAGCATCTATGCGTAGCTGGGAACGAACCGCATCGTTTGGTGGCAGTGGTGGAGCTCGGGGTGGCTAGAAACATCGCCGGCGACGAGCTGTGCGGCTGCCGGAGCTCAGGTGAGGTCGAACCCGAGGCTATGGGGCACGTCGAGGCGCGTGGAGTGGTGCTATGGGTTCCTGCGAGTGCGGTGAGTGTGTTAGTCATGGTGGAGTGGCCGGTGGGTGGACGGAGTCACGTCGGCGATGAGCACAAGCGGCGGCGGGTGCGGGTGAGCTTGGTGCTGTGCATACGGTGCATGAGAGAGGTAACGGAGAGGGGAAGGACGGAGTAGGGCTCACGGCGATCGCAGCAGGCATCGAAGCGGGCTCGGGGAAGGCCAGAGCTGAGCGGTGCGGCGATGGCGATCTCGGCGGCCGGAGTTGGGGAAGACGGAGTCAACGGCGACTCCAGAGCGGGCGAGCGCTCGGGTCCCGGCCTGCTCGACGTGGACGACAACGGCGGAGCTATTGGACTTGGCAGCGTGACACGGGGACGATGGCGGACGCGTGTTTCATGATGGCACGGGCGCGGCAGCCTCGACCATGGTGTGGGAGAGCGAGGGAGAGGAGCTGGGGAGGAAGGGGTGTGTGTGCGAGCTCGGGGGAGGAGTGGGTGATCGACCCAGGCCAGCAGAATGGCGAGGGGAGGAAGCAGGGCGGCGGGCAGCTGCGTGGCGCGCGCTGGTGCCGGCGTCGAGCACCTGCCTGCCTGGCCAAGTCAAGTAGCTCGCTAGAGTGGTTGCTAGGCTGGGCCGGCTAGGTGGGCCTGCTGTGGCTGCCAGGTAAGTCCTCTACTCTCTGCTTTCTGTTTCTCTTTTTTATTTGTTCCTGTTCTGTGTTTTGAAATAGTAAAAATACTATTCCATTTAGGAAAAACCTGAAAATATTCAGAGGCACATTTGAAAATATTCTCAACAGCCTAAAAATACCCTCAAGATTATTTGGGCATTTTAAAATGTTTATAGGATTTAAATTGCCCAAATGCAAATACTTATGGCTTGGTGCAAAAATCCAGAATAGCCTCCAAAAATATGAAACCATTTTTGGCAGAGTGTTTAGCCCGGACCAAAGATGGTGAACATTTATGAAGGGCATTTTGGGTTCATTGAAAATAATTTTAGTAAACCCTAGTTGTTTCCAGGGGGGTGCTGGGGGTTCTGCCATCCCCATTTCAGTTTTCTGGAGAAGTAGACATGATGCAACACTCTAATGCATGACCTAGCTAGGGTGTGACAACTCACCCCCACTCAAAAGAATCGTGTCCCGAGATTTAGGATCCGTTGGAAAGAAGGTGGAGTACTCGAGTCGAAGACGATCCTCCCTTTCCCAAGTGGCTTCTTTTTCAGAGTGGTGTGACCATTGAACCTTGAGAAACTTCATGTTATGGCATCAAGTGGTACGCTCGGCTTGATCAATGATGCGAACGGGATATTCCCGATATGTGAGATTATCTTGGAGAACAAGCGTTTCGTGGTCCACTTCATGGATTGGATCCGTGAAGCAGCGCCTGAGTTGAGAAACGTGGAAGACATCGTGAACTCTGGAAAGATGCGGAGGTAGTTCCAATTTGTAGGCAACTTCTCCTCGTTTGGCAAGAATGCGAAAGGGTCCAATGTAACGAGGAGCCAATTTGCCTTTGATACCAAAACGATGGGTTCCCTTTAAAGGAGTAACCCGAAGGTAAGCCTTCTCGTCGACTTCATAAGTCATGAGCTTATGTTTGCGGTCATATTGGCTCTTTTGACGAGATTGGGCTGTTTTCAATTTCTCACGAATAACGCGAACCTGCTCTTCTTCTTCCTGAATCATATCCGGGCCAAAGAGTTGTCTTTCCCCGGTTTCTGACCAGTTAAGGGGCGTTCGACATTTTCGTCCATAGAGAACTTCGAAAGGAGCTTTGCCCAAGCTAGCTTGATAACTATTGTTATAAGCGAACTCTGCGAATGGAAGGCATTTCTCCCAACCCATTCCGAATGAGATGACAGAATCTCGGAGCATATCCTCCAGAATTTGATTGACTCGTTCTACTTGACCACTTGATTGGGGGTGGAAGGCGGTGCTAAAGGAGAGACGAGTTCCCATAGCATTTTGGAAACTTTCCCGAAATCGAGAGGTGAAGAGACTCCCACAGTCTGAGTTAATTTCCAATGGGACACCATGAAGAGACACTATTCGGGAGATGTATAAGTCAGCTAGCTGGCTAGCGGTGATACTCTCACGAACAGGTAGGAAGTGGGCTACTTTGGAAAGACGATCGACAACGACGAAGATAGCATTATTCCCTCTCTTGGTCCTGGGAAACTCGGTAATGAAATCCATACTAATTTTATCCCACTTCCATTCAGGAATAGCCAAAGGTTGAAGGGTGCCAGCAGGCCGTTGATGCTCTGCTTTAACACGATGACAGACGTCGCAACTAGCAATGTATTGAGCAATTTCTCTCTTCATCCTAGTCCACCAAAACCTCTGGCGTAGGTCTTGATACATTTTATTACTACCGGGATGAATGGTGAGAGGGGATTCATGAGCTTCCTTAAGAATCAACTGACGTAGATGTTGCTTCTTGGGAACCACCAAGCGGTTCTCGAAGAAGAAAACACCTCGCTCATCCATGGACAAACATTTAGCAACTCCGCTAGCGATGTTTTCCTTAATCCAGGATATGCCCTTATCATGCCTCTGGGCAGCTACGATTTGATCCGTAAGGTTAGGCTTCGCCACCAGGGTGGATAGGAAGGAATTATGTGAAGGTTAAGCTTACGAAATTCCTCGTGGAGAAGTGGTTGACTTTGTTGTAACATCAGAGTGTTACAATAGGATTTACGACTTAGTGCATCAGCCATGACATTGGCTTTTCCTGGGGTGTAAGTTATTCCTAAGTCGTAATCCGTGATCAACTCGACCCAACGTCTTTGCCTGAGATTCAAATCCGGTTGGGTGAAGATATATTTCAGACTTTGGTGATCAGTGAAGATCTCACAATGATTACCGAGAAGGTAATGTCGCTAAGTTTTAAGTGCATGGACTACAGCTGCAAGCTTTAGATCATGTGGGTGTAATTGCCGTGAGGCATAGGCAATTACCTGACGATCTTGCATGAGTATGCAACCTAGTCCTTGTCGCGAGGAGTCGCAATAGATAATAAAGTCCTTGGAGAAATCTGGTGGTACCAGTACGGGAGCAGATGTCAGTCGTCTTTTCAGTTCCTGAAAGCTGAACTCGCACTGTGGGGTCCAATCGAACTTTTTATCTTTCTTGAGGACTTCAGTTAGAGGTTTAGCAACCTTGGAGAAATTCTCGATGAAGCGGCGACAATAGCTCGCTAAGCCAAGGAAGCTCTGAACTTGCTTGACCGTTTCAGGTGGAGTCCAATCAAGGACGGCTTGAACTCGCTCGGGATTGACAGCAATACCCTTACCAGAGATTACATGGCCTAGATAGGTCACTTCTGGCAACCAAAATTCACACTTGGAGAATTTGGCATAAAGGCGATGCTCTCGAAGTTTCGTCAATACCAGCCTTAGATGTTCGGCATGTTCTTCCTCACTCTTGGAGTAGATGAGTATATCATCGAGGTATACCACGACGAATTTATCCAAATACTCCATGAAGATCGAGTTCATTAACCGAGAGAAGGTGGCTGGGGCATTGGTTAAACCGAAGGACATAACGGTGTACTCGTATTGGCCATAACGAGTAACAAAGGCCGTTTTAGGAATGTCCCCATTCTTGATTTTGATTTGATGGTAGCCCAACCTCAAATCCATTTTGGAAAAGACTGAGGATCCAGCGAGCTGATCATACAGATCGTTGATCTTGGGGAGCGGATACTTGTTCTTGATAGTGACCAAGTTGACGGGTCGGTAATCTACAACCATCCGATCCGTTCGATCCTTCTTCTTGACGAATAGGACGGGGCAAGCCCAAGGAGAAGAACTAGGACGGATGAAACCCTTTTTCAAGGACTCATCGAGTTGAATCTTAAGCTCAGCTAGTTCTAAGGGTGCCATCTTATAGGGTCTTCTAGAAATTGGGACGGTTCCTAGAACAAGGTCTATCATGAACTCGACATCCCTGTCAGGTGGAACACCTGACAGTGTTGGCGTTCTGGGAACAGGGGTCCCCAGACTTGCCTGCCTGCGGCCTGCGGCGTGGCTCAAGTGGGGGCCCAGCGCGGCCCATCTTCATCAGCTCAAGCTCAAGACCCTCGTGAGGGGCCAAGCCTCGCGGGGCGGATGACCGGAAGCTTCCTCAGAGGCAGCCTCATCAGGCAGGCTCGCGAGGAGGCGAAGAGATCAAGGCAGGGGTACCTCGCGAGGAGCCCGTGACGCAAGCCATGACGATCGAGACCAGGCGGGCGCCAGGCAGGCGCCGGCCTGCGCAGTGTCCTTGTTTCCCCTTTGGTGCAAAGGGGGCAAGTACATGCCAAGGCATCGGGCAAAGGTTACCATTCCGGTGCAACAAGACCAAGACCAACAGAGCGGCAGGACGGAGGTCACCGTGGAGCCCAAGACGACGTCACCACCAGTGCTTTTGGCAGCCGAAGACCACCTTTGGTCAGGATAACTTATACTAGATGTTCCCCTTCAAAATGGCCAATTGTTGGCGCCCTTCCCACTCATTATTTGGGGAGAGGCCCAGGGCCTCTATAAATAGAGCTATCCACCAGAGAGAGGAAAAACATCTAGAGATCGGAGAGGGAGAGAGGAAAAACATCTAGAGATCGGACAGAAGGCAGAGAGGGGGATGACATCTAGAGATCTGGTAGAGCCCTAGCAGAGAGAGAGAGGCGACTGAAATCACCCGAACAGTTCATCGCACCAGCTCAAGAACACCTCTCGCGAGGCTGTTCTTCCCTTGTACTGTTCATCATCAGCCCCTGAGGCAATCCACCACACCACACACTTGAGTAGGGTATTACACCACAACGGTGGCCCGAACCAGTATAAACCTCGTGTCCCTTGTGTTGTTCGTTATTTCTAGCTTAGATCACGCGAGGAGATTGGACATAGATTGGTAGGGGAGAGATCTCCGCGCGCACCCCAGTGTTCGAATCTCAAGGGTCTGCCGGAACCCGAAATCCGACATTTGGCGCGCCAGGGAGGGGTGCGTCGGAATCTTTCTTCCGCTGTTCGCGTGTGATCTTCCGTCGTGTCCATGGCTGACGCTCGTCGGGCTCGCACCGAGCACCAGGCTGCTCTCGCCACCCACTTGTCAGGACCGGATTTTCGGGATATTAATTTCCCAAAAGCGGCCCTTGTGCCCACCAGCCCCAGATTACTGTTAGCTAATGAGACACCAACTTGTTACAAAAACTCCAAGCAAAATGCAAAATATGTAGTACAAGACAATTCTGGCCTATGGGTACAACAATTGGTTTCTAGTGGTTGGTGGCGGAAGTGGTTTGCGGATCATCAGCGTCTATGGGACTCCATTTCCCACAGGAACAGCTGACCAGGATAACTCCTATCTTCGCGAGGCTGCTATAACCATTGCGTAGGTTCCGGGGCTGTCATCACAACGCTCCTCTTCACGCAAGAAATCTGGCCAAGACAATAGCCAGGGACAAGCCAGTGAGTACTTTGAATGTACTCGCAAACATTAAGAACACAGGTATAATATATCCATTGATAATCATGTTTTGAAATATTCCATGATCACTTCGTCAGTTATGAAATAAGGTTCATGATGCACGCAAGCAGATCATTCAAATAAAACATGAGTAAACAATCAGGGAGTAGAAATGAAAAGCACCGATCGGGTGTCTGAAGCGATGCCTTGAAAGGATAATAATATGAAGCGTGCCTCAGTCGGGCGTCTGTGCGACACCACATAAAGGGCTTATAAGTAAATGAAATAACAAGCATGCCATAGTTGGGCATCTGTGCGACAACACATAAAGGGCTTATAAGTAAATGAAATAACAAGCATGCCACAGTCGGGCGTCTGAGCGACACCACATAAAGGGCTTATAAGTAAATTAAATAACACACATGCCACAGTCGGGCGTCTAGGCGACACCACATAAAGGGCTCATAAGTAAATGAAATAACACGCATGCCACAGTCGGGCGTCTGGGCGACACCACATAAAGGGCTCATATAAGAATAATCACGGTGAATATCCAGGAGGTAGAACCGTCCCAGGGATACTCAATAATTCAAATAACATAAATGGTTAGTCCATAATAATAATAATCATAATCATCATACGTCACCGGTCATAATCAATGTTCTGGTTTAGTAGTTTTTCCTCCGAAGACCGACACTAAGACCGACACTTGACCCATCCTAGACTGTAGTCCTTAACCATGGACACGGCTATTCGAATAGGTATAATATCTCTGCAGAGGGTGTACTCTTTACCCACGAGTAACGGATTCCTTTAGTCCATCGGAACTAATTCCGTCTACGGTCTTTTAGTCGAAAACACGCCTGACTTGCACACACCAGCTTAACTTTACTCGTGTCCGGAATCACCCACGACACCTGTTAAGCAAAACTCTAAGTGGGGAGGCTACAACCTCGCGTAGCATGGGATCAAATTTCTATCGCGCGCTCTAAGGGGTGCCCCCCTCTCGGTCCCAACCAGAAACACCCATGCCCCCGGACCAGGTGGCATGCCTACCGGATGCAGCCGGTATCTTCCACCATGGCCTCTCTATACGGTGTGTGCTAGACAGGGGTTGACAACTTACTGAACCGTACCCTAGCTATGGCAGGGACAAGTGGCAGCACGAAACAAGTATGGGGGTTACTGGAACAAGACTCGATCTACGGCCGACTCAGGAGGCTTAAGTATTTCATGTATGATTAGTATAACAAATATGTTTCAATCCAACAGACAGTATCACTACTCATCATACCTCATCTTGCCATACCGGACACTACCGTCTCTACGGGGAACCAGAGATAAGCTGTGTCTACCCAAGACAGAGGCTTTCTCGGCTTCCTTCCGGTAGGCAAAAAAGGCATGTGAGAATGATTACTATCGCAAACTTATCAAGTTCCAGTAATATGAGATCACCAATATGCACTCATGAGTATGATCATATCCTCACAAAGAAAATAATGGATACTCCGTGTCACGGCGGTGTTGTAACTGTATCAAACATCACACGGTAATATTATGCCAGGGTTCAAAAATGCTTTCCTTCAAGGTGTGGAGAGGTGAGGTGCTCTCTAAAACTTTTGAAAGTTTTCTTCTCTCTCCAACAAATCCTATTTACATAAATTTGAATTAACACATACTTTAAAAACAGTACAAAAAAGTTGTTTGGAAAATTTTGAAATAAATATGAAAATAAACTAGACAATATTTGGGAAACAACAAAAAAAGAATCAAGTCATTTGGATTTATATTTTAAAAGTTATAGCCAGTCAAAGTTTATTCAAATTCTGTTTATAAAATAAAACAGAAAAAGAAAGCGTTTCAAATAAGAATACGCTTTCGGGCAGAGGAGACGTACTTTGGTCGATTGCGCTTTCACTTAAAACACGCGGGCCGGCTCGGGGTCACTGACAGTGGGTCCAGGGGGCCCACTGGTCAGGTTTGACCAGTCGCCGCGCCTCTTCTCCCTCCTCTGTCCGAGCGGGGCGGGGCTCCGGCGATGCTCGCTGACGAACGGCGGCACCGTTCGAGAAACCGAGGCCATCCGCGGGCTCAGGGGGCCGAGGTGGTCCCTTCGATGGTCGCTAGGGTCCCTGGGGTGGACGGAGTCGCCGGCGGCGAGCTTCGTAGCGGACGATGGCTGTCGGGCAGAGTGGGTTCTTGCCTCCGGCGGTTCCTGATCGAAATCGTGCAGGGGGAAGGGTTCACGAGAGGAAGAGAGGGCTTCTGGTGAAGAGAGTGGAGAGGGGGAGGCCCTGTTGGCGCCGGAATGAACCGGAACGAGGCGACGGCCGTGGTTGCCGGAGAAGAGAAAGACGACCATCTCCTGTCCTTCTACTGCTACGGGAGGATCAGTGAGGGAGTGAGAGAGGTTGCTTGAGGGTTTGGCAAGCTCGGGGGGTCCTTAAATAGCGACCGGGGTCGGTTCCGACGATGGTCGTGGATAAGATCACCGGCGACCGCCATTCTGTAGCAGCAGAGGGATGTGGCGGTGACGAGTGCTTGCGGACAAGCTTGTGGATGAGCCTGAGCGGCTCCAGGGGGCAGTTGGCGAGCGCTAGTGGTCCGGGCGGCGCCGTCCATGGCAGAGCTCACTGTGGCCGGCCGCTAGTCATCGTGGCCGACCTGACGGCGATGCTATAGGGTGCCAGGGGCGGCTTGGAATGTTCTGGTGAGTGGATGAGGCCGGGGTGTGGCTCTGCAGGCGAGCAAGGGCCAGGGGCGCGACGCGGCGGCTCGGGCGCGCGCGTGTGCAAAACGCACGCTCTGGGCGCGCCCAGCTTACGCACGCTGCATGTTCGGCAGAATGCCAGCGCATGCTAGGTTGCTTGGGTGGAGCTGGGGATTAGCAGGTCTAGGCTAGGGTTTGCAAGGAGATCAGTGGACAAGCTTGTTGGGTCAGAGGATCAACTTCACAATGCAAACCAAAATTCATGCCAAATCTGTTCATGCACTCAAGGTGTTTGCCAGAATGCCAATGGCATCTAGGAAACTCTTGGGGTGGCCCAAATTTCTAGATTGGGGTCTCCTTAGATGATACAGAGGGTGGTGAGGTTAGTGTGCCAAAAGCTCAAACTTGTTAGTGTAAGTTTTGCAAAACTCCAGTTCTGGACAGAAGGAAAAGGGCATAATTTCATGAACCAAAAGTGCTCCAATGAGTCCAACCTCCTGGACTTAAGGGTTTGGTATGTTGTACTACAAGCAGGAGAAAGCTCATGGCCACTAGAGCAAAATTTAATAGGGATGCAGTACAAATCACCAAGCTGGACCAGAATGAAAAAGAGGTTGATTCACTCAAATCTTTCAAAGAACATCAATGGGTTTTTGCATAAAGTTGAATAATATACTCCTATGAACATCCCATAATTTTGGTGGAAGTTTTAAAGAAATATTTAATTAGGTTGTAGTGCAAAATTGCCCAATGGACCAGATTTGAAAACTTGGTGTAGAGCTCAAAATCTCCAATGAACAGAAGATATTTTTGCATAAAAGTGATTTAAAAACATCACATGACATCTCCAAATTTTGGTGGGAATTTTAAATAAATTTATCAAATGGTTGTAGTTCAAATAGAGCTCCAAAATTAATGAAAATTCACCTTAGGGAATAAAGCTCAGAGAAAAATAATTATGCAAATAAATTCCACTGATAATAGAAATGTTTTTCTTGAAAGGGCAAACAAGTCCAATAATATATTTGGAAAGTTTTTCCGCTTGAGGTAAAAACCCCATAATAATAAGGTAAAAAAAGGACCTGAAACCAAAAGAACATCCAGAAAATAAAAGTTTAAATTTCCTGGAAAAATTTTAATTAATAAAACAAGGTTAAAATTTTGGGGTGTCACACCGCGTCGGCGGACGCCCTCGTCGTTCCCCATCGCCTGCCGCCAACGCCGTCACCGGCCTGGCGGGGAACGAGCAGCAGGCCTCGCCCCAGCATCCTTCGGTGCGGCGGGAGGGCCGCACCGCCACACCGTCGCTGACTCCAACCATTTCGTCGTCCCACGCCCGTCGTGCCCCCACGGACGCGCACGCTGCGCTGCTCCTGGCAAGAGAGCTCTTGCACTACCGCCCCGTCGACGACCTCTACGAGGACTGGCTCGCCCGCATCACCGAGCTCGTCAGTGCCGTAGGGGGCTCCCCCTTGCCATCCCTCTCACTACCTCGCCCACCATTCCGCGCAGGAGGCGGGGATCAGGAGGTGCCTCCACCACCTCCTCCCCAAGAAGGCGCCCTGGCTCCAAGGCGCGCAGCCCTAGGGCGAGACCCTCCGCTACCGGCGCCTGTGCAGCAAGAAAGGAGCTGCCAAGAGATCCCTCGTCCCCAAGAAGGTGCTCGCGCGCTCCCAGCGCCGGCGCACCAAGATCGCGTCCCTGCACCTCCATGCCAAGACACCGCGCTGCTCCAAGCGGCGGCGCACGGTAATCCCCACGAGCAAGCCCAGTACCAGCAAAAGGCACCGGTGGCCACAGCAGGCTGCCGTGCCCTCACCCCCGAGATACGCGGCGTCGCATGGCCAGGCAAGTTCAAGCCTGACCTGCCCCCTCGCTACGATGGCACGGCGGACCCCGCGGAGTTCCTGCAGCTCTACGAGCTATGCATCGAAGCCACCAACGGAGACGAAAGGGTCATGGCGAACTGGTTCCCCATGGCGCTCAAGGACGGGGCCTGCACCTGGCTCCTGAACCTGGCTCCTGGCACAATATCCTCCTGGGACGAGATGCGCACTCGCTTCATCGCCAACTTCCAGGGCACTCATGACCGGCCCCCGGCCGTGAGCGATCTGCGCCGCATCAAGCAGCAGCAAGGGAAAACCCTGCAGAAATACATCCAGCGCTTCAACAACGCTTGCCTCAAGATCCCCAAGGTGACTGAAGAAGCCATCATCTCGGCCTTCTCCGATGGCGTACGCGACATCAAGATGAAGGAGGAGCTAGCAATCCATGAAGACCTATGCACATCCCTGGAGCTGTTCAACTTGGCGACCAAGTGCGCTAGGGCTGAGGAAGGGCGCCTTTCCCTCCTCGAACTCCCGGCTGCCGACCCAGAAGAGAAGAAGCCCAAGGCCAAGGACGTGAAGCGCAAGGGGGCTGCCGTGCTTGCAGCGGAACCAGACACCAAGCGAGGCAGGGATCAGCCTGAGTCATCCAAGGGCAGCCGATACTGCGTGTACCACGACCTCCACACCCACAACACCAACGAATGTCAAGAGCTAAGGGCCGTGAGAGATGGACGTGTCGGCCGACGCCCGAGTGCAACGATAGGGGCTATGGCCGAGGAGGAGAAAGAGGTGGCGGACGATGGGAAGACTGAGGCCCTCGCCAAGGGTGGCGTGACCGACCTCGTGAGGATCGCTGGCAGGACCAGCCTCGCGAGGGAGGCTCGAGAGATCAGCCTCGTGAGGATCGCCCGCACGGCAATGCAGGCCTTCCTCCTCTGCCGCCACCGCCAAGGAGGAACGAAGGCCAACATCAAGACGAGGGGGCTGGGGGCTTCCAGGAGCCGCGCGCAATCGCTTGCATCTTGGGTGGCGCGCAGGCCCCGGCCTCACAGCGCATCTTCAAGCAGTTTGCTCGCGAGGTGAATGCAGTCCTCGGCAAGCTTGAGGCCACGTGCCCCCGTAGGTGGTCTGCGTGCGCTATCACGTTCAGCTCAGCGGACCAGCTCAAGTGCGCGGCAACGGACGGAGTCCTCTCGATGCCTTGCTCCCCGGTCATCAGCAATGTGCAGGTCACCAGGACCCTCATTGACGGCAGAGCAGGACTCAACGTCCTGTCCGTCGAGACGTTCGACAATCTCCAAGTGCCGTACGATCAGCTTCAGCCAACCAAGCCCTTCTCAGTACTCACTGATGGTTCCACTGTTCCAATAGGGCAGGTTCGCCTTCCAGTCACCTTCGAGCAGCGCAACAACTACCGCACCGAGCTCATCAACTTCGACGTCACCCACATCCGTCTGCCATATAACACCATCCTCGGGTACCCAGCCCTGGCCAAGTTCATGGCAGTGACTCATCATGGATACAATGTCCTCAAGATGCCAGGAAGCGGTGGAGTCATCACCGTACCCTGTGAAGAAAGGGACACAGTGTGTTCACTTGAGCGCGCATTCCAAGCCGCAGCAATCGAAGACCCGGACCACAGGAATGGAAGACTGCTCGAGGCGACACTTAAGAAGAAGAAGGTTCCTCCTGGCCCAAGCCATAAGGAGGCAGGCACCTTCGGAGGTGTTGCGTCAGGATCTGCGCCCAATCAGGGGGCGCCACCCTCTCTTGCATAGGAAGGCGCGCCCGGCGCCCTCCTCAGGCAGGGCTCGGGGGCTCTTTCTTGGAGAGCCACCGACTTTGCAAGGTCGCGAGGGAGGCGCTCGGGCACCACTTGGAGGGGTGCTTCCAGGCACGTTTCCGTCGGGAAGATACAAGGCAAGGAAGACCAAACCCTCAGGAGTTCATCGCAAGAAACACCCAGGAGCTACAGGAGTCGAGAGTCATGCGTGGCAGCCGCCGCTTGCCCACCGTAGCCGCACATCCAGGCGAGGATGGTGGGCTGCGCGTCTGCGTTGACATGCCAGGGCTCAACCGAGCCGCGTCTCAGGAGTGCCTCTGGCCTTCGCGTGTGGGGCGTTGTGAGGGTCCACCTCACAGCTACATTCGCATGCCTTTCGGCCTGCCGAACACAGTCGCCGCTTATCAGTGCCTGCTAAGGAGCATTCTGGAGGCCTAGGAGGTCAGGCATTATGCGGTCCTGGCGGAGATGGAGATGGCCCTCGGAGACCCACCTGCGCCTCTGGAGCCTCCCGAGGCTCCTGGGCCTGGAGTCTCGTGAGGGTGCACGTCATCATCGCACATCGCCCACTTCTTCAACATCACTTCATCTTCAACGGCACTAGGTGACATCTTTCTAAGTTCCGTTTTTAGCTGGGAGCGCCCACAGGGCCGCATCATTCCCAGGTCGCGTGGGTCCGTCCCTGCGGCATGTATCCGTTTTGCTTATGCTCTTTACTTACCTTGTTGGGGGCGCCCCTCAGGCTGCATCAACCCCGAGCTGCTCGGGCTTGGCCCAGCGGCGTTTGCTTTTCCCGCGTCTACTTAAAATGAATTTCCTCCTGCGTGCTTAACATACCCGACCTAATCGCCTGCTCGATTGACGCCTACCTATGGAGCCGCTCGCTTCGGCACGACATTTGCGCACGGGTCCGTCCCTGCAACGCCGATAAATCTGAGTGGTCGAGGTCTGGCCGCGGAAGCCCCGCAAGGTGCCACCTCACCAGGACCTCAGTGCCCCAATCACTTCCTCGGAGCGACCAAAGGTTGGCTGGCAACCGTAACAACAGGTCTTGTTTCTCTTCATGATTGGTGTGCAGGACCTACTCCAGGAGCAACGCTGGGGACGTCGCGAGATGCCTCTCCCTCTCTCCGGCACGGACCGCTTGCACGTTAAAAGGGGGGCGCCTGAGCATCGCGACTCATGGGCTCCTACTGGCTCTCCAGCCCTCACCCCCTGGCCTTGACCCACGGCATCGCGACCTGTCATACCAGCGGCGGCTGAGCTCGCTCGAGGGCCGGGACCTGAGGACGTAGAGCATTAAGGAAAGTGCGGGGGAGTGGGAAGAAGCTCGCGAGGACCTAACCCAGCAGCGCCTCAGCTACCACCACTCGGGCCGGGTGCTTCGTCGAGGAACTACACCAGACTCAGGAGATAAGTCACGCCCTTACAGGAGTTGGACCAACGCAGCGCAAAACCCTCGCCCAGTGCGGCTCTGTCACGGTGACGTTGCCTTCCTTTCTCGCCCAGCGAGGGCTGCTTGAGCGCTAAAGGGGACCTCCCGAGCATCACGACTCGGGGGCTCTTACCGGACCTCGGGCCGCTCACCTCCTGGCCTTGAAGACGGCATCGCGACCTGGCATACCAGCGACGGCTGAAGCCTGCCTGGGGACTGGGACCTGTCAGCGTAGAGCTCCAAGTCCTCGTGAGGATAGAAAGGGGGAGCCGAGCCGAGACAGGACAAGCACCTCGCAATGATTCATATTAAGACATAATGTTCGCAAAAGACATGGCAGGCACCTTACATACCCCCACGGGGTGTTGCTTCGATTCCTCGCAGGGAACAAAAGTACTAATCCTAAGGAACACTAATCGCCGAACCTCCACAAGGGACGCCATCATCAACAGTGGGCTGCCCAACATCGGCGCCAACCTCATCCAGATCAGTGGCGTCGGCGGCTGGACGCAGCTGCCCCGCTCCAAGCACGGCGCAAGCTCGGGGGCTCGTAGCTGCCGCCGCTCATCTCTGGAGTCGCGAGGAGCTCGGGGGAGTCGCTTGATTCCCCAGCTCCTCCACTGCTGACTGAAGAGCTGCTGGAGGACCGATGGGCGGGCCAAGTCCTCGCCAGTTCATCGCCCCTACCGCTCTCCCTAGGGCAGCACTCCAGCCGGCATCCTTCAGCATCGAAGATCTTGAAGAACATTAGGGAGGCGCAATCGTATTCAATATGAATTACGAGGGCACCTACTGTCCGGCAGACCCGGGCGATTTCGCCCCAGCCCCGGGTCATGAAGACCTTGCCCAGAGCGATGACCGCGACCTCCGCTCCGGTTGCAAGGGTACTGCAGTCAGCGTGCTGCAGCCAGAGCTCCAGAGCCCCGCTCGGCGGCATCTCGAAGGCGAAGGAAGGAGGAAGGCGAATCCAAGAGCTTGGAGGCATGGTGGCCTAGAGCACGAGCTCGCGAGAGGAGCGCTCGGCGTGGACTCCAGGAGGAACGACGCACACCACCATGACTCGCCAGCGTCGACGGCAGCACCATTGATGTCGCTCGACGCCTTCTCCCCCAGGACCCATGACGCGGGCGTACAAGGGTAGTGGAAATCCAGGTGGCAGTCGCTCGTACCAGGGCCTCGATGCCTCCTGCTGAGCACCCTCATCTCGGTGGCAGAGGACCAGCCGCTTCTTCAGCGGAAGTGGGTCAGGACCCTCTCGGGGGGCCTTTCCCTTCTCTTTTGCAGAAAACCGGCAGATTGGTGCCATTGGCGTAAGGAGGAGCAAGAACAAGGAAGAAGAAGGAAAGGAGCAGCAGGGAGGGATGGACTGAAGGGGCTCACGCAGCCCCGTACTTATAGCTGGAGGAGGCCAACCGCCGAGCACCACGATCATAGGTAATGATGACCGGTTTCTCTGCATGCAGGGACTTGTCAAGTCGTGCGGTCGCCGAGGTGTCATGGGGAAGCGCATACGCCCACGTCCAATCAATCGCCACGTGGCGCCCAAGGCCGCAGGCTATTGGGGCCCGCGGCGCTTCGCGCTCGCCCCTTCGCTTCCCTACTAGGCCAAGCCCGGGCGCGCCTTGGGCTCGGGGGCTACTGTCGGCGTTCTGGGAACGGGGGTCCCCAGGCTTGCCTGCCTGCGGCCTGCGGCGTGGCTCAAGTTGGGGCCCAGTGTGGCCCATCTTCATCAGCTCAAGCTCAAGACCCTCGCGAGGGGCCAAGCCTCGCGGGGCGGACGACCGGAAGCTTCCTCATAGGTAGCCTCATCAGGCAGGCTCGATAGGAGGCAGAGAGATCAAGGCAGGGGTACCTCGCGAGGAGCCCGTGACGCAAGGCATGATGATCGAGACCAGGCGGGCGCAAAGGGGGCAAGCACAGGCCAAGGCATCGGGCAAAGGTTACCATTCCGGTGCAACGAGACCAAGACCAATAGAGCGGCAGGACGGAGGTCACCGTGGAGCCCAAGACAGCACCACCACCAGTGCTTTTGGCAGCCGAAGACCACCTTTGGTCAGGATAACTTGTACTAGATGTTCCCCTTCAAAATGGCCAATTGTTGGCGCCCTTCCCGCTCATTATTTGGGGAGAGGCCCAGGGCCTCTATAAATAGAGCTTGCCACCAGAGAGAGGAGAAACATCTAGAGATCAGAGAGAGAGAGAGAGAGAGAGAGGAAAAACATGTAGAGATCGGACAGAAGGCAGAGAGGGGGATGACATCTAGAGATCTGGTAGAGCCCTAGCAGAGAGAGAGAGGCCACTGAACTCACCCGAACAGTTCATCGCACCAGCTCAAGAACACCTCTCGCGAGGCTGTTCTTCCCTTGTACTGTTCATCATCAGCCCCTGAGGCAATCCACCACACCACACACTAGAGTAGGGTATTACACCACAACGGTGGCCCGAACCAGTATAAACCTCGTGTCCCTTGTGTTGTTCGTTGTTTCTAGCTTAGATCACGCGAGGAGATTGGACGTAGATCAGTAGGGGAGAGATCTCCGCACGCACCCCAGTGTTCCAACCTCAAGGGTGTGCCGGAACCCGAAATCCGACAGGCAGTTCTTCTGGAAATACATCCGGGAAGTCTCGGACTACCAGAATATCTTCAAGGTCTGGAAGGGGGTTGGCATTTAGGGAGTAAAGTTGGCGCTTGGCCACTCGAGTTTAGACATTAACTGTCTTGCCCGATGGGTGAGTAAGTTGAACGGTTCTAGTGGCACAATCAATCTTAGCATAATGAGCTGACATCCAATCCATACCCAAGATGATGTTTATGTCCGAGGACTTGAGAGCTATTAAAGATGCAAGGAAGACAAGTCTATCGACAAGAATTTCATTCCCATGGCTTACTCTAGAAGTTTGCCATTTGGAACCCGGAGTTTGAATTACCATGGAAGTGGGCATGTCACAGAATGTCATGTTATGCAATTGAGCATAGCTCTTAGATATGAATGAATGAGATGCTCCAGTATTGAAAAGAACAGATGCCAGATGGCAATTAACAAGGAGCATACCAAGGACGACGTTAGGATCATCACGAGTCTCCTCAGCTGAGACATAGTTGGCATGGCCACGTGTAGTGGTGGCTGGCTTGGCGTAGAATGTCTTTCCCGCTGGCTTACCATGGCCAACGGACTTTCCAGACTGGTTGGGGTTGTTGTTCTGGGGACACTCTCGACTGTAGTGACCCGGCTCTCCACACTTGAAACATGTCACAACATTGGGGCGTGGAGCAGCATTAGCAGCGGGGCCACCATAGGTCTTAGGCAGTGCAAACTGCTGGTTGGGGCGAGGCGCCTCAAAGGATGGCCTCGGGATGAACCTGGGTGGCAGCGCTGTGTTTGGAATCCACACCCGGCGCTTCTGAGATCCAGAGCCGGATGAGGAACCAAAATCACGGGAGTGCTTGCGTGAAGCGTCATAGTCAGTCTGACCTGTCTCAGCACTGATGGCCTTATTGACCAGCTTCTGGAAGGAGGTGCACTCGTGCAGATGAAGGTCGTGACGAAGCTCGGGGCTAAGTCCCTTGCTGAACCTTGCCTGCTTCTTAGCTTCGGTGGATACCTCTTCAGGAGCATAACATGCTAAATTTCCAAACTCACACCTGTATGCATCCACAGTCAGCCTGCCTTGGGTGAAATTGCAGAACTCTTCCCTCTTATGATCCATCAGACCTTCCGGGATGTGATGCTCACGGAAAGCCTCACTGAATTCAGCCCAAGTAGTGATTTGGCCGACCGGGCGCATAGCCTCAAAGTTTTCCCACCAAAGGCAAGCAGGGCCTTTGAGGTGATAGGCAGTGTAGGTAACCTTATCAGCTTCAGCTACGTTGGCAGAACGTAGCTTATGGGTGATGCTGCGAAGCCAATCATCCGCATCGAGGGGCTCGACGGAATGATTAAACTTTGGTGGGTACAACTTGATAAAGTCATTGATTAACACCAAGTCGTTCCTCTGATGACGTGCAGTGTTCTGCTCAATCCGCTCCAGCAAGCGGTTAGTCTCACGCTTGTTTCTTTCTGCCTCCAGCATAACTTTGGCCAGAGAAGGCGGGTGAGGCAGATTCTCATCCCTAGCTGCACTGGCTTCCCCCTGCTCCGGGGCAGCAGGGTTGCTGCGGGTGTTGACCATCCTAGGAAAAACAAGACAATGGTTTAGACAAGGATGGCACAATCTTGGCAAGGAAGTGCGGAATGTAATGGATAACATGGAATGCTGAGATGTTCATTGCACGACATGGTAATATAGAAACTGCCATATATATACCCTAGGTCATATCCGCCGTACATAGTTTAGTACAAGCCCTGGCTAGAGTACAACTACGGTGAAAGACGTTACATCTCATCGGAGGCATTCCAAGCTCCTATACATTATTTTCTACACCTCCGAAGCATGATACTCACCAAGTCGTATCCCACGGGTCACGCAGGACTGTGGAGAATACAACTATTACAGTACTAGTGAAACTACTACTAGCTCAGACAGCTCCGTAGTAATCCTCATAAAAGTCACCACCAAAACCTGGAAGCGGAACATGATCATCTGGGAACAGATGGTCCTGTGGAGCTTGCGGGCCATAGGGACTCGGATGTGGCCTTGGTCCAACAAACGGTGGCAGCCGGGGACCACGAGGAGGGGTGATGCCCCCTACATCATGCCAGTCCATACAATCTGGCAACCCAGACCGCACGGGGTATAGGTCCCTCATTTTCATGTATCCAACCTGCACAGCAGGTGCAAACCGGGTCAAAGTGGCCCAGTGATCAGAACGAGAGTTGAAGAGCTCCATCCGCAAGGCACGATTTTCGCGGTCCTTGTCCTCGAGCATCTCGGCAGTGGTGCGGAGTAGTGAATCCTCATGTGTAGAGTCATAGTACAAAGCCTGATAGTACCCCTGTTCCCCAGGGAGTGAGGCTGGGATGTAGCGGAAATCGGTGTTCTGAAGCAAGGCAGTTCTGGCTCAAATGATAGTCATCATTGAGTAAGTTGCGTCCTGCACGGACATCTCGATAGTAACACCAAGTCCATAAGAGCAGTGAAGGGGTTCAGTGGCTCTAGGATAAGAGGGGTATATCTTGACAGTACAAAGGTATTGGCTCTGATTGAAGTCTCGAAACTGCTCCTCGATGGTATACTCAGGATACCATCGATAGCCTATCTCGACCATCACTCGGACCAGCATGGCCGTGTGACCGGGTACATCGAGGCACCGAGTCAGACGAACCACTTGGTTCTGGGAATGGGTGGCCATCTGAAAACACAGAATAATGCAAAGGCATTAGAATTTTCTAGGAGAAATCGGACAGCATAACGGCTGTAAATGCTCAGAAAAAAGATTTGAGACATTCACAATAGTTTGCAAAACCACTCAACAACATCATATCAAGGTTCTGGTTCAACTGGCAACATACTAAAAGTAGTAGAAACTGAACTGAGGCTTGAACCCACAATCCTATAAGTTACTACGGATTAGTAACACATGAACCTGATAGAGAGAAGAGAGCATAGTCCTTAACCCACGTAGAATGAGAAGAGAATGACTAAGATCAGAGGGCATAAGGTAAAGGAGTAAAAGAGCCTTACGTTCCCTCCCACAATCAATTCTCCTACATATAAATAAAGCATTTCTAGACTCGACATCGACCAGTTTGGCTCAATGAACCTACAGGCAGTCCGGCTCTAATGCCAACGCTGTCAGGACCCCGATTCCAAGTCACATCGATCTAGCCGGTAACACCTCATATCACTTTGCGGCCTCACACACGGTATACCCACGGGTGTCGCCTTACCATGGCCCGAGACCGTTTGCGCCTTTTGGCTCACGTATATGATAGTGTCGCTAGCATTCATATGACAGAGAACCCGGGCCGACATGGCTAGTCATGAACCCAAAGCGGCACAAACCTATGGGGACAGGCATACATGAATCACATCGAGCATGTCGGTCAGCAGCGTGTGAATCCGGGCTGTAGCACTGGGCTAATAGGACTCCGGGAACCCAGGCTATAGCAGGCTAGGCAGGACTCCAGATGTCACCGCGTGACATTTCCCCTAAGGGACAGACACAGGAACGAAGTGAAACACATGCCGGCCAGTCAAGTGTCCTGAGCAGTAGTGCTGGGCTAGCAGGACTCCGGTGAACCGGGCTGTAGCGGACTACTATGGCTCATGGAAGCACTAGACTACATTTCCCCATAAGAGAGGCTTCCAAGGATAAACAACTAGATTGTCGGATCCCACACATACCAAGCATTTCAATCATACACACAATATGCTCGATATGTGTAAATACAACATGGCATCACAACAAAACTCTACAACTCAAAGTACTTTATTTAAAGGCTCCGGAGAGCCATACATAACATTTTCATACAGGTATGGGTCACATGACCCGACACTCAAGTCATACAAGCATACAAGCACATGCGGAAGCAAACTAGTCTGAGTACAGACACTAGAAAGAAAGAAGGCTTGATGAAGCCTTTCTATCTACATAGGGCCCTCCATGGCCAGAATCACCACCTGGGTGGCAAGTCACCTCATCGACGTCGAGGTCTATGTAAAACCCGTCGGAAGGGGCAGTGTTGTCGTCTGAAAACATTAATTAAAGCAACATGAGTACAAAGGTACTCAGCAAGACTTACAACAGATCCTACTATACATGCTCATTCTCAAGAAGGTGGTGGAGTTATTGTAGCAAGCCAGCTTTGACTCTTCGCTAAGCTATCCTATGAGACACCACATGTAAAATAGTTTTCCCACACGAGTCCACTAAACACCAACACAATACTCCATCGTGGATCCTCTCTCGTCATCCTACGAGAGGGCGATCCTCGGTACTCACACTTATCTTGAGTCTTTTAGTAGTAACCATTAACTTGTCTATGAACTGTATAAGCGACCAAGTAGTCCTTTACCGCGGACGCGGCTATTCGAATAGTTTTATACCCTGCAGGGGTGTACTTCGTCACAAATGTTTCCACCAATTAGCGTCTCCACACGATATGTGCTCGGCAGACTTCAAGCGAAAGCCGACGTGAGTGTAGACCACGACCTGACTAACCGCACAAGTCTCTAGTCCAGGTTTATCGCCTATTCGGGTTCCGTCCGCAAGGAAATCCGGCCGGGGTGTCCTCAACGGCCCCAAACAATGTGTGAAGGGTTCCCGAGACACCAAACGGGCGACTCGGTACACCGTGCCATGGTGTATCTACCGCATCATAGCCCACCCCTGGGGTCAGCGCTACGCACGGCCGCCAACACATAACCTATAAGCACCAGAAACTAGTTGCAACTCCTGGACAAAGGATGAGAGGGGTCAGTAAGTCGAGCGGGGTCATATTTCAGGGCCCAATGTGTGGTAGTAGCTGAATCTTAAATCACGCATACAGATCTCAGTTCTTAGGGACGACCTCAATGAAACAACCCACCATGTACTCCTACATGGCCTCTGATCGATACCTTTACCAAAACATGTTCAACACACCCCTCACATTACCGACGTAATCATTTCACTCTAGCCCATCACCCAGATGAACCAGACCTGACACAACTCTAAGCATAGCAGGCATAGCAAGGTAGGAAACACATACATGGCTCAATCAACTCCTACACATGCTAGTGGGTTTCATCTAATTACTGTGGCAATGACAGGTCATGCAGAGGATAAGGGTTCAACTACCGCAACACACAGCAGTTTGAAACGTTGTTGTCTTAATGCAGTAAATGAGAGCAGGAGCGAGAACATGGGATTGTATCGATATGATCAATGGGGCTGCTTGCCTGATGGAGTAGTAGTAGGGTACTGCTCTTCAGTTGGATACTCGAGAATACCCTCGGAGGCAGAACCTACCACGCAAGACATCACAGAACACAATCATCACATGGCAATATGCAACAATATGATGCATGCTATGACATGGCAATATGAGGTGTCCTGACTAATGCATTGTGAAACAAGTTGGTTTGAGTCTATTTGTATCAAAGGTTCAAATGGAAGCTTATGTTATTAAGTCATGAAAGTGCATTAGCTTGTTTCACCTAAACAGCAGGGTTAAAGTGTTCTGTCATGCATGAAACCATTACAGATGGAAAGATTGAATTTTCTGATCAAATTTCATATATAAATCTTTGCATTTGGAGTTACAGATTAAAAGTTATGAATTGTTGAAGTTTGTAGTATTTTCTGGAATTTCCTGTATAAGAATAATTCCAGTAATTGAATTAATGCGTCAGCATTGCGTCAGGGTGACGTCAGCGGTCAACGAAGTCGGTCCAGGTCAAACTTGACCAGTGGGACCCGCGTGCAACAGTTATTTAAACTAACTAAATTTAGTTAGTGCTAATCTAAGTTAATTAGCAGAGCGGCCCCACCTGTCATAGACTCAGGGGGAGTCAACCTGGGCCCACACGGGGTCAACTAGGGTCAAACAGGGTCAAACTCGCCGACGTTTAGCCGCTGACGAGGCCGGACGCGGTGGGGCAGTGCGGGTTTCGTGCTCCGGCGACCAAATGGACGGCGGAGAGCATCTACGCGTAGCTAGGAACGAACCACGTCGTTTGGTGGCAGTGGTGGAGCTCGGGGTGGCCGGAAACATCGCCGGCGACGAGCTGTGCGGCTGTCGGAGCTCGGGTGAGGTTGAACCCGAGGCTACGGGGCACAGCGAGGCGCGTGGAGTGGTGCTACGGGTTCCTGCAAGTGCGGTGAGTGTGTTAGTCACGGTGGAGTGACCGGTGGGTGGCCAGAGTCACGTCGGCGACGAGCACAGGCGGCGGCGGCTGCGGGTGAGCTTGGTGCGGTGCATACGATGCATGAGAGAGGTAACGGAGAGGGGGAGGATGGAGCAGGGCTCACGACGATCGCAGCAGGCGTCGAAGCGGGCTCGGGGAAGGACAGAGCTGAGCGGGGCGGCGATGGCGATCTCGGCGGCTGGAGTTCGGGAAGAAGGAGTCAGCGGCGACTCTAGAGCGGGTGAGCGCTCGGGGCTTGGCCTGCTCGACGTGGACGACGACGGCAGAGCTGTTGGACCTTGCAGCGCGACACGGGGACGACGGCGGACGCGTGTTTCATGGTGGCGCGGGTGCGGCAGCGTCGGCCATGGTGCGGGAGAGCGAGGGAGAGGAGCTGGGGAGGAAGGGGTGTCTCTGCGAGCTAGGGGGAGGAGTGGGTGATCGACCCAGGCCAGCAGAATGCCGAGGGGAGGAAGCAGGGCGACGGGCAGCTGCGTGGCGCGCGCTGGTGCCGGCGTCGAGCACCTGCCTGCCAGCCTGGCCGAGTCAAGCAGCTCACTGGAGTGGTTGCTGGGTTGGGCTAGCTAGGTGGGCCTGCTGTGGCTGCCAGGTAAGTCCTCTGCTCTCTACTTTCTGTTTCTCTTTTTTATTTGTTCCTGTTCTGTGTTTTGAAATAGTAAAAATACTATTCCATTTAGAAAAAACCTGAAAATATTCAGAGGCACATTTGAAAATATTCTCAATAGCCTAAAAATACCTTCAAGATTATTTGGGCATTTTAAAATATTATAGGATTTAAATTGTCCAAATGCAAATACTTATGGCTTGGTGCAAAAATCCGGAATAGCCTCCAAAAATATGAAACCATTTTTGGTAGAGGGTTTAGCCAGGACCAAAGATGGTGAACATTTATGAAGGGCATTTTGGGTTCATTGAAAATAATTTTAGTAAACCCTAGTTGTTTTCAGGGGGTGCTGGGGGTTCTGCCATCCCCATTTCAATTTTCTGAAGAAGTAGACACGATGCAACACTCTAATGCATGAACTAGCTAGGGTGTGACACCGGCGCACCGGAGACGGCGAGCGTGTGGGAGGCAACCGGTGGAGACGGAAGCGGCTCGAGGCCTCAGAGGCCGGTCGACGAGGCGTTTTGACCAGGCAATTTGATCCTGTGATGCTTGGTGACTCGATGGCGACTCAGATTGATAGCCATTCAATGGAAGCGACTTGAAACAGAAGCGATGGTGGCTCCCCTACTGCTTGGAACGACTTGAAATGGTAGTGGAGGCCGCGTCGGAGTTGGGTCCCTTCAGAAGCGGCCGACGAGGCAGGTCCACGGGGGCGACTCGAAGATGTCAAGGCGGCCTCGACTCGGCAGAGACGAGCCGGTCCAAGGTGAAGCCGAGACGATGGCACAAACCATGGTGGCAGCAGAAGCAACAATTTGGACCGCGGTAACGGAGATGGGCCACCCAGCGAGGCGAGTAGCACTCAAAGGAGGCGAGTCGTAGCCCCAGTGGCGGTTTACAATGGCGGGTCACGGCGGAAGATCAGAGCGGCGGGTCAGAGCCCCGGTGGCGGTTTATGGTAATGTTGACTCGCCGCGCGGCCGAAGAAACGGGAGAGGCGGCGGCAAGCCTGGCAGCGGCTCGATACGAGGGCTGTGCCAGACAGCTCCTCGGCGATGGAGGGCCGGTGATGCGGCGTGCCATCGCCATGGCGGAATGATCCGGGGGCAACTCGGAGGCACTTGCAAACCGTGGTCGCGTCCTTTTCCAAGTCGTATAGTTTTGATCAATCTATCTTCGGGTCTTGGCTTGACTTTGTTTTCTCTGATTTGGAGTTCAGTGCAGGCACATGCGACGGCGGCTTGAGGTGTGGTGACCAGTGGAACTCGGCGTTTCCTTGGTGAGTCGCGTCCGGGTCAATGGCTTTGAGGATTCATGACCCGCTCGAAGAAACAGAGGGATCCGCGGGCGATGCGAAGCGCGCGTCACCCGGTGAGTCTGAGGCGGAGACGGTATAGGGTGGCCAAAATGCCAGAGTTACCACGGGCAGAAGACTGCTCAAGGCGAGCTGAAGCGACCGGGGATCGACGAGGGCGGCTCAACCGCAGGGTCGCGGGCAACGTCGTTGGCCGATGGCTGGGCGTCGGTGAGACGCGCAGGGGCGTGTGGGCTGGCATGGCCGACCAGCATCAGCAGCAGCAGTAAGCCGGCGACGGCCTAAATAGGGCGGTTTCGCAGCCGCGACGATTTAGAGTTGATGCAGGTGGTTTGGTGGCGGCGATTCATGGTAACAGGGCCGGCGACTCAACAGGTCGCGGAGTGAGGCCGAGGCGATTTTTGGCGACGGAGGCGAGGGCCGTGATAGCAGTTCGGAGCAGGAGCTTCGGCGATTCAGCGGAGACGGCCGACCCAAATGGATTAATCCAGCACAAAAACTGACGTAGTACTAGTACTCAATTAGTACTAGCAGTTGCACGTGGATAGCAGCATGACTTGGCTCCGTTTCTTGTAATAAGTAGTAGTAGCAAAGGTTCAATCCGTCCATGTCCATGTCCTCCAGGTCGTACTAGTTGAGGCAGAGGTGATGGCGACTCTTGACGCAGTGATGGATCTGAAACAGATGCAGAGCAGGGCCCGATCCGGATTGAAAAATAGAAAGAGGCCAGGCGGTTTTGAGGTACAGCTGTATTATCCGGCGGCTCAGAGATAACTCGGGGGCGGTTCATGGTGATGTGAAGCAGCAACGTTGGGCGCACCGACCATGGTGGCGGCCTTGACCAAGTTGATCGAAGGCAAAAATTACTCTCTGACTCCGATCTGCATACTGTTGCCAAAGTAGTTTTCGACTGTAAAACTCAGAGTCAATGTAGATCGTCCAAACCGGCTCTTCTCCATCTGAAAATCCGTGAGTTTCTCGAAACCCTAAACGAGATTCCTCCAAGAACTCATCACCACCGTGTGCGGGCCCCACGGTGGGCGCCAACTGTCGTGGAATTGTTACAACACATGTCCTAATGTGAGGACTTAGTCGTGAGGCCAACGCATCTATGTGGTAGCTTGAGAGGGGTTGAGCGGAATCGAGAAATGCAACACAAGACAAGGGTTTAGACAGCTTCGGGCTCCGGGAAACATCATCCTCTAACAACCCTACATGCTGTTTGTGGCTAGGTCTCATTATCATCATGAGGGAGTCGCCGTAAACCGGCTCTCCCAGTTATGTCTAACCCTTCAGATTATTTTCTTCCCCTTTTTGGGGTGCCCTGCCCCTCCTTATATATGTTGAAGGGGCAGGTGACATATAGAGTCCAACTCGGATTAAGACTTAAACAATTTTGACTTCTCTTCATGGGCTTCTTAACATCTTGGGCTTCTTAATGTCTCGGGCTTGTTAACCCCAGGCGACTCTATCTGTCGGGTTATGATTGTCTGCTGGGCTATGACCGTCTGCCGGGTTATGACTATCTGCTAGGTTATGATCTGACTTAACACTTGTCGGGTTATCATATGACTTAACATCTGTCGGGTTATCATCTGACTTAACATCTGCCGGGTTATTATCTGACTTAACATCTGCCGAGTTATCATCTGACTTAACACCTGCCGGGTTATCATCTGACTTAACACTTGTCGGGTTATCATCTGACTTAACACCTGCTGGGTTATCAAGTCCCAGCCGGGTTATAACTCCGGTCGGGTCATACCGCGGGGTATATCCCCGACATTAGCCCCCATTTTAATTTGGATTTATCCATGTTAAACTGATCCTGATCATCCTTAAGTCCTTGTCATTTCATTCTTCTAGAAAATCCGGGTTAACAGACCAGCTTCATAATCAATTTGTTGACGTTGGTTTCTCAGAGAAAAATTGTGAAGAATAACTCATTTGACTCAGCTTCCAATGCTTAAAAAATATTGGTCCTTGAAATACTCATCTGATTCTTTAGCCGGCTTGAAGATGTAAAACTTGCCCGTTTATCATTGCCAAAATTGCCGGTTTATAAATATTGATGGCACCGGGTCATAATTGTAGTTAACATCAAGCTTGAAAATATACCTCTTATATGCCTATCACTTGTAGCCCCCAAGTCTTAAGAAGATAGCATAACAACAACTTAAGACTTGCTTCAATATAAATGTCACAACCTTAAAGAAATCTGATTTGTTCATCTCAGTCATTAGTCATAAACTGAGTATTCCACATATGTAGCCCAAGTGCCGGGTTGTCATGCTTGCATCAACCTGGGACTTGCAATTGCCTTATGCTCATAAAAACTTCAACCAGTGTAGCCCCCAAGGGTCGGGTCATTATGCAATAATGAGCAGGGACTTTGATATGTACTTCAATGAAAATAACATCTTATAATATAGCCTCCATCGCAGGGCTTGAACCCACGCCCACAAGGTTTAAGAGCTTTGTGCTTTATCAACTGATCAACGGACCCTTCAATATAATGGATTTAACTTGTGTACCTTGAATTGTTGACTGGAGCAATTGGTAGCCCCCAAGGGCTGGCTCATTATGATGTGATGAGTCGGCTCTTCAATAAGGCCAGTAAAAATGACTTTGCATTAGCCCCCAAGTGCCATGGTGCATGCTGGCAGTGACATGGGACTTGTATATTTGATGTAATCTCTACTTGAATAATGTAGCCCCCAAGTGCCAGGTCGTAAGCCTACAACGACTCGGGACTATTCCTTCCATTGTAGAATAAATCATATCCATTGATAAGATAATAGCCATTGCGCTGAAGCGACTTTGAAAACCTCAATCATAATACTGGTTATTGATAACCATAATAAAAATCCGGCCATGTTGGCTATTAAAGATTTGAATAATATAACCTGGTTTGAAAACCGGTTCCTGTGATATTTGATCATATTGTTGGTTTACCAAGCCAGTGTAGTAAGGGTGATAACTCGACAGGTGTTAAGTCAGATGATAACCCGGCAGGTGTTAAGTCAGATGATAACCTGACAGGTGTTAAGTCAGATGATAACCCGACTGGTGTTAAGTTAGATGATAACCCGGCAGGTGTTAAGTCAGATGATAACTCGGCAGATGTTAAGTCAGATGATAACCCGGCAGATGTTAAGTCAGATGATAACCCGGCAGATGTTAAGTCAGATGACAACCCGGTAGGTGTTAAGTCAGATGATAACCCGACAGACAGTCATAACCCGGCAGACAGTCATAGCCCGGCAGACAGTCATAGCCCGGCAGACAGTCATAGCCCGGCAGACAATGTCGCCTGGGGTTAACAAGCCCGAGATGTTAAGAAGCCCAAGATGTTAAGAAGCCCATGAAGAGAAGTCAAAATAGTTTAAGTCTTAATCCGAGTTGGACTCTACATGTAACCCGCCCCTTCAACATATATAAGGAGGGGCAGGGCGCCCCAAAGGGGGAATAAAATAATCTGAAGGGTTAGAAATAACTAGGAGAGCCGGTTTACGGCGACTCCCTCGTGATGATAATGAGACCTAGCCACAAACAGCATGTAGGGTTGTTATCGGATGATGTTTCCCGGGGCCCGAAGCTGTCTAAACCCTTGTCTTGTGTTGCGTTTCTCGATTCCGCTCAACCCCTCTCAAGTTACCACATAGATGCGTTGGCCTCACAACCAAGTCCTCACATTAGGACATCTTCCATGACAATTCCATGACAAAATTGGTTTTTCTTGCAATGGGAGAAGTGCTTAGCTTTGGGTTCAATCTTGTGGTGTCCTTTCCCAGTGACAGTAGGGGTAGCAAGGCATGTATTGTATTGTTGTCATCAAGGATAAAAAGATGGGGTTTACATCATATTGCTTGAGTTTATTCCTCTACATCATGTCATCTTACCTGTTCTTCATGAACTTAATACTCTAGATGAAGGCAGGAGTTGGTCGATGTATGGAGTAATAGTAGTAGATGCAGAATCGTTAGGTCTACTTGACACGGACGTGATGCCTATATTCATGATCATTTCCTTAGATATCGTTATAACTTTGCGCTTTTCTATCAATTGCTCGACAGTAATTTGTTCACCCACCGTATTATTTGCTATCATGAGAGAAGCCTCTAGTGAAACCTATGGCCCCGGGTCTATTTTCCATCATATAAGTTTCCGATATACTATTTTGAAATCTTTTACTTTCTGATCTATAAACCAAAAATACCAAAAATATTTACTTTATCGTTTATCTATCTCTATCAGATCTCACTTTTGCAAGTAACCGTGAAGGGATTGACAACCCCTTTATCGCGTTGGGTGCAAGTTGTTTGATTGTTTGTGCAGGTATTCGGTGATTTGTACGTTGTCTCCTACTGGATTGATACCTTGGTTCTCAAACTGAGGTAAATACTTATCTCTACTTTGCTGCATCACCCTTTCCTGTTCAAGGGAAAAACCAATGCAAACTCAAGAAGTAGCAGCTACTTCTCCTATCTTTGTTACTGATAAAGATTATGAATTCTCTGTCGACGCAAAGTTAATTACTTTGGTTGAATCTGATCCTTTCCATGGTTATGAAACTGAAACTGTTGTGGCACACCTTAACAAATTAAATGATATACCCACCCTATTTGCTCACGAGGAAAAATCGCTGCCGCTACATTCTTAAGTTGTTTCCTTTTTCATTAAAGGGTGATGCTAAGAAATGGTTTAATATTGTTGCTCCTAGTTGTGTGCGTAGTCCCCAAATATGATATATTACTTCTCTGGAAAAAAATCCTGCCCATAAGAAACAAGCTGCCTTATAGGAAATATTTAAATTTGTGCAAATTAAAGAAGAAAATCTCCCTCAAGATTGGGGGAGGCTTCTCTAGTTACTTAATTCTTTGCCTGATCATCCTCTAGAAAATAAATAAATATTCGATATCTTTTATAATGGACTAACCGATGCTTCTAGGGACTACCTAGATAGTTGTGCTGGTTGTGTTTTCAGGTAACGAACTATTGAAAAGGCCGAAGAACTATTGAGTAATATATTGAGAAATGTCAATGATTAGACACTTTGTGAACCACCTCCTAAACCAACTCCAAAGAAGAGAGGTATTCCATTCCTCAGTCTAGAAGACATGCAAGAGGCAAAGAAACCTATGAAAGAAAAGGGTATTAAAGCTCAAGACGTTAAGAATTTATCACCTATTAAAGAAATACATGGACTCAAACCCTAATACACGTAGTAAAGGTAAATTCTCTTTATAGATTCGATGAGGGTGATATTCGTTATAATAAATCTGCTCGTCAATGCCTGGATGAATTTGACAGCTACATTGTTAAGAAAGAACACTTTAAAATGTATGCTAATAAACAATTGAAACGAAATGCTTTCATGATTGATCGTTTGATTGATTTGATGTTTAGAATTGCTAATGATGTTAAAGGTTTAAGTAAACATGCATCCATGGTTCATACCTAGTTAGAACAAGTTGCTAAGTCACAAAATGATTTGCTTAATGAAATGAATAATAAAATGAATGATCATGTTGTTAGGGTAATGACTAGACACTGGTACAACAAGGTCCTATACAAACAGTTTTTAACCCCTTTCCGTGACGGTGTTTTGAACCATCGCCTAGTGAGTGACGGCGATAGGGGGTCCTTCCCACACGGCCCAGAAACTGTCAGGGATAGGGAGCCTTGATGCATACAATTGTCCCTATAAAACTGTTTCTGATATCTCGAATATCCCAAACGCTTCATCCTTGCTACTCATTTGTGCTCGCATTACCATCACAGTCGGAGTTCTGTGGTTTTACCTAAAACCAGGCGCAGCCCAGGCACATTCCAAGAATGTACCAAACTGGCTCTACGTGTACGATGCCTGACACATCACAAATAGTTCATCATTGTAAACCGTCTACGATAGGTCGACAATCACACACATTTAGTTTTCCCGCACCGTTTGTGATATTGTCTGACATCACACATGGTTTGTAGACGGCAACTGTGTGCATGGTTACACACATTGCCTCTTCGAACCATGTCAGATTATGATGTATATCACACACGCTGTGCTTTATAGACCGTGTGCGCCGTAATGACCCGCAGAGCGTAATTTCACCCTAGTTTAATTGCTGCTGTTTAAAATTGTACCTAATTTGAATTTCAAAGTAGGCTATAGCGTTATTCATATCCATCAGGTTCAAACAACCAATGCATTATTCAATTCACAGGTACATATATTCAAGAATTACATAGGCACCAAATAAAGAATGATGAACCACCGTTGTATACTTGTACTATTACAGATGGTAAAGAAAGAGGCGAGAGACATTCTGGTTGCTAAACAAGGTGAAGCAGAATGGCCCTGTTGTGCTCTCCTCGATGCAGAAGGCACGCATGACTCTAGTTCAACCCCTTCTGATGGCCGGCCACTAGTCATGTAGTTTGAGAGGTAATCTTGAGTAAACTGCTTCAGGATCCACTTCAAAGGAAAAAGATTCAGACATTGTCATCTAGCTAACACCACTCATTACGGGTAGTAAAAAGAAGACTACAAAGTTCTTATTTACCATCCTGTAGTTCACTGTCGTCTTGCATAAAGTGTAAACAAATAGTTGAATTGACATCTTTTGACCCATTTTAATAACAATCTTTATCAGTTTCCTCACTTGATGCTAGTTCATAAATATCTCATTGCCCCATACGTAGAAAGGGTCGAAGTGTGGATCTTTGGCAATGGCATATGTACCTAAAAGCACCAAGTTAATATTAGAACATAAACAATAATTACAAAATGATCTAATACAACACTCCCTCCATTCCATTATATAAGATCTTATTACATGTATATCTAGACATCATCAGAACATTAAGGTAACACTCTTCCTTGTTGCTATATAGCATGGGATTGCATATTTAGTCATTCAGTACAATGCATGTTGCTATGTAGCCTCAAATATATCAAATATGGCCCTAATTAAACTACCAATAAATGGGTTACAGATATATTCAGTGAAATGTCCGATTCGATGATTAATCCCTTATCAGCCCCCAGGCTATATGGTACCAGCTACCGATATCCTGAACAGTGAGTATATATAAGCAATGCGATGAAACTAACCTCGATGGAAAACAACATCTTTTCTCAATATTGTCTTGTATGAGTACACATACAAGCATGTTAAGCACAACAGGCTAAACATCAACCAAATATATCCATGGTAGACAACATGATCTACAAATGGTAGTTTCAGTGTGCAGGTCTAAAGATGCTAGTTAAGCAAAACAAGAAGTAGAAAGGTGTGTTAACTGCAACAGGCATAACATTTTAAAACAAGAAAATATTGTCATTCAAACTGGTATTGTACACTAGTTATTGTAAAAAAACGAAAAGGCATGTTAACTGCAACACCCTTAACAGCAACTAAATATCGTAATTCATAGTGGTATTGTTGAAACTGTTATTGATGAAATTGAACTGCACAGGGAATAGTTGCACATATAGAGCATCACATTATGAAGAACTGAAATAAACAAGGCATTTTCTCAAAAAATAAAAATAAATAAAGAAGGACTAAAACCCTTAGTGGATATATATATATATACTCCAACAATTTTTGGCCGTTTCTAGTCGATCCCCTAAACTTAACGTTGTAAACTTCAATTTGATCAAGTTCAAAGCAGGTTCAACCGAAAGTGCATTCAAACATAAACATAGATAGTTTTGCATAACCGAACATAAAACAGAAATTTAAAGTAAGCTAAACTACTTTTGGCCGAAGAGGAGGATGAGCCAATCCTTCCTCGTCAGGTATGGTGTGCCGTGAGACGGGTCCGGGCCTGTGCCATTGTCGGGGTCGTTGGGGAAGACACTCTTCCACTCGTCGATGTCAATCTCGTCGTCCTTGTTGCCCACCTCGACGCCCTCCACGCCGCCATCCTGACCGCCTTCGACCTCATCATCGAAGGAGAGCATAATAACCTTGCCGCACTTCACACCGTCAAAGATCACCCGCTCAGCCTCCACGAGCTCTGGGTGATGCCGGCGGAGCTCTTGCATGTAGGCCTTGTCGGCAGCCTCGGCCTCGAGGCGCTCCCATGCCTCGCAGTCCCCCGAGCCATAGCCGAGCTCACCACCACTGGCTCTGGAGGAACAAGGTCGAGTGGACGTGTGCCGAAGGGGAAATTGAGCCTAGCCGCCGCGCCATGGTAGCGGACCTGCCAGCGGTCGTACTCCATGGTCGCGAGCTCGGTCGTGTGGAAGCTACCGAGCCACTGACGGCCGTGGGTCTCCCGATCTGTAATCTCAGTAACCCACATCCCCCACCGCCGCTACCGGACCCCAAGGTAGGACCTCATCGGTGCCCGGGCCTGAATGAGGACGGGGAAATCCTCGAACCGGCATAGGGGCACGGCGGTGGGCGGATCGGGCGACCGGCGACAGCGGATCGATAAAGAGCCCATGGAGGACGACGGGGACACCTTGGCGGCCACCTCGCCAGTGTCGGGCAAGGAGGTTGCAATAAACCTATTTTGGGCCATTGGCTCCTCAAGCTCCCCGACACACAGGCAGAGGTTGAGGATGGAGGCAACGGCGGCGATGGCGGTGACCTACCAATGGTTTCGAGCGAGGGAGGGGTGGTGTGTGTCTGTGTGAGTGGAGGTTTTGGGGAGTGTGTGGTGTGTGTGGAGGGAGGGCGGGGGGGCAAGGTGGTTTTTGAGGAAATACCACGACAACTAGAAAGTTTACTAGGCGTGAGTAAAATGTCGGGCTACTGAAATTTGGATCAAGGACGGGCAGATATTTTTGAGATTGTGAGGTATGCAGAGGCAGGAGTAACAAGGCGGGGCTACTGAAAATTTGAATCAAGGGTGAGCAGATATTTTTGAGATTGCCAGGGATGCAGAGGCTAGAGTAAAATGTCAGGGCTACTGAAAATTTGAATCAAGGGATTGAAGCAGAGCGGGAGTAACAGACATCGCACACCGTCCACACATACTAATCGTGTGCCATCAAACATAAAAACCTTCCATGGGGTAGATATTTTTGAGATTACGAGGTAGTAGATATTTTCGAGAGCAGGAGGCAAGCCTCGTGGAGCCCAATCTACTGTGCTGATGTGAGTGACTGCAGGGGCACGGGCATGCCACACGGGTAGTCTGACCGAACAGTGTCTATTGTGTACCCAATCGCAGACGGTTTCTCCATCCAACTCGTGTGCTGTTTATAAATTTGGCAAAAAGAATAACGCGGGAAAGGGTCAGAACACGAACACACTTGTATGTGGACCAAATATATGTATGAAAAGGGTGGTTTGATGTTCGAATACCCAATGCACAACTTTGATGTGGCACCTGTCGCATAAAGCGCATAATATTGCTAGTCAGCCACTCCCTACGACCCCCACTTCGTGTCGGCAGTAAGTGTCGCGGGAAACCACGGCCACCTATGGGACCAATAGGCCCCTTGCTGGTTCGGCAGGGGGGCTACGCGTCCGCGTCCTCGTGTGCCTCCGCACCTCCCGCAGCGTTGGAGGCCACGGGCGGCAGAACCTTCGAGGTGGATGGGTGAGCCGAAGGACCGGGTTTCTTCTTGGGCGCCATGGTCGATGGCGTCGTTGAAGATGAAGATGGTGATGAAGTTGACGCGCTGCGCACGCCTTCAGGTTTGCGCAAGCAAGCCCCCTACCTGGTGCGCCAAAGATGTCGCGGGAAACCACGACCACCTATGGGACTAGGAGGCCCCTTGCTGGTTCGGCAGCGGGGCGACGTGTTGCACAAAGAGCAGCCGAGCATGGGGCAGCACGTCAGAGATCACACAGGCAATTTTACCCAGGTTTGGCCGCTGCGAGGCATAAAACCCTACTCCTGCTTTGGTGGATTGATGGCGGAAAGGTGGTGGTGGAGCGTAGTACACTTGCCCTGCAGGGGTTGCCTCAAGGCAGCAACGACTACATGCATATGGGGGTGTGAGTTATCCAACCTTCTAACCCTTTCTATGGTTGCCATGGGCCTCCTTTTATAGATCAAGGGGTTACCACAATGTCAAGGTAGTCATTAAGCACTGATAAGATAGCAAACAGTGCCATCATACCTAACTCTGCGGGCTGATAGGGCGCATTAAATGCACCGCTCAATGTCACATCATTGGTTGTCCGACAAGGCTTGTTGGCCTATCTTGACAGCTCCGCGCCTGCTCGCTTGACACGTCGCAGGACGGGTGTCGTCTGTGGGTTTTTCCTGTAGAAAATGGCTGCCATGTGGCGAATGGCTTCCACTTAATCACCTTGCGGCTTGACACTGTACTGATCGACAACGTGGGTCATGGTAGAGTGGTTGGTGAGGTGGTTTTGCCTACGTGAGTCCCAGCAGGTCCCGCCGGGGCGCTTTGGTAGTTTGTTTCTGGGGGTGGCCTCGCCCCTTGCCGGGCTCGCCTGCCTGGCAAGGGAGGCTTTTCTCTTGACGATATCCTACTTCTCTGGTTTGATCTTGGTCCCTTTGATCTTCATGTTGGTCCTTTGAATCTCTGGGGTTCTTGCACTCTGATCTGGGCTGGTGGCTCAATCTTGTTCCCGTGCCTGTGCACATTCCGGGCAACAGACCCAAGGGTCTGTTGCACCGACAGAAGCCCCCAGGCCTGCCCCGAACCCGCTGCCGAGCGTCGGCCGGGTAGGGCCTAATAAGTGCACATGCGAGGGTTGCTAAAGAGGTTGGTCTCTTGAGGTCTTCTTTGCTTCTTCATTAGCCTTGATCCCGGGCCAGTTTCCGATTTCTCCGCGCGTCGTGCGCAACTTTGTCGAAGAACTTCGCTCGTGGCCTACGGGTTCTCCTTGACCCATGATCATGGGGCAGAAACTTCCATCCCACTTGTCTCCCTCTTCGCACGCACCTGCCACATGTTCCACATGCATTGGGCATGGTAGGTGGTGGATGTGGAGGGCACGGGGAGGAGTGCCATCACTGAAAAACGAGCGCCGATGGTTGGAGCAGAGGGTCGGCCTCGACTTTCAGAGTCACAGAGGGTGCAGAGAGGGCGTATTGGAGGAGCAGGCGGCCACTTCCCGTATGAGGAGCCATCCCCCTACCATGTTTCCCTATAAAAAGGGGCATGGGTGGTGCTTCTCTCGCACACACTTCTTCTTCTTCTTCTTCTTCTTCTTCTTCTTCTTCTCCGCAACCCTTCCCTTCTAGCCATGGTGAGAGGGCGAGGGAGCGGCGATGTCCCGATGGCGGCGACAAGGGCTTCTGCTCGACAGCGCATCCCTCCTCCGGCGGATCCTGTGGTGGCGGAATCGGCTGCGAGGGGAGGAAGAAAGGGGTGAAGTCGAGGTCATCGCAGCGCTCGAGGAGGAGGAGGGCGGGGTGGCGCCTTGGGTGCGCCTCCACCGGTGGCTCCTCCTCCGCTTGGGTGTACCTCCGTCGTGGTTGGAAGACCTTTGCCCGTGCTCGCAGCATCTCGGAGGGGCACGTTCTCCAGTTCAAATTAATGGAGAACAGCCTGCTCTTCATCGAGATCTTCGGGCGCTCGGGAGGTCGCTTAGGGTGCTGCGCGGAGAGCTCGACCGGCGATGAAAGGTCCCCCTCGAGCGAAAGCGACGAGCAGGACAATGACGGTGATGACGACAGCAGTGGGCGGGGGAGCGATGACTCCGACTCCGGCTGATCGCCGCCCGCACCATCTTCATCAGGCGGCAGCACCATCATCTGCATCTGCATCTCCTCCCCGGTAATGTGATTTGCCGGGGAGTTGGATGCAGAGGTGCGGATGGTGCTCCCAGGCTCCTCCAGTAGTCCTCCAGCTGGACCCCGGCAGGCTTCCTCTTCGGCTGCAGCTCTGTTAGCCCTGCCAAGTCCTGCTGGCCCTGGTGGCGGTAGTTGATGGGGTCTCCTCCGCCGTGCTCTCCATTGAGGCATTCCCTCGCGCCCCCGTTCCCGTCGGGCTACCTCTCCTGGAGCCCGAGGGGAGCGGGCTGGGCTCCCACCCAGGCGCTCTTTTTGCCCTCCTCGCCTTCGACAGTCGTACCTAGGAGGATAGGGACAAGAAAGGGCATTGCAGAGTACTTATCTTTTTTAATCTTAAATCTGGTGGCACTTGCCAAATTTTAATTCAAGTAATGTAATCTCTCGAGTTGTATTAGCATACTAATGAAAAAGATGAACCTTGCCGGGAACCCGTGCATGTGTATGTCCATGCGGAGGTGAGATGCCTCTTTAATATAAATAAACGAGTTTTTCCCTGGCATGCTTTCCCGCCGGCACACTTTTTGTCTGCCAGAGAGCTGCGTCTACTGGGTTACAGACGAAGGGACCAACCCCACACCAACTTCTTTTTACCAAAGGCCACTACGACCATCTTGACCGAAGCAACATTCGAGTCAGAGATGGGAGCACCAAAGTCTCAAAAGAGTGGCGAGGCTTTCTTATGCACAAGTTATAGCTTACAAAACACTAATGGACAGGAGGTAGAACTTATTTGCTTGGCTTGCGGGGGACCATTGTGTCAGGCAATCTTCTCAACTCCTTGTCGAAGCCAAGCTCACGGCAAGAACCTGCAGCTTCATGTAGATGAGAATTAATGCATGATGCGATCCTATCTATATGCGTATGAAATGCTTATGCAGTTGATCTTCGAATGCTCATGCATGCATGCAATCCTGGCCGGGACCCCCCCCCCACATCGCTTCTTTATTTTCTCTCGCACGGGGTCATCGCCCTGGCTTTGTACAAGGGGTTACATGCAGCTGAGGCAAGGCCTGTACAAAAGGGTGGCTGCCGGGCAGGGACCGACAACCGCGCCTTACGGGTAGAACTTGTGGAGATGCTCAATATTCCATGAGTTTTGCAATTGAGTGCCATCTCCGGTCTCCAGACGGACTGCGCCAAGTCTGGTGACTCGTACTACCTGGTAAGGGCCTTCCCACTTCGGTGACAACTTGTTTGAACCCTTGGCGCACTGAACATGCCTAAGGGCAAGGTCACCTTCCTCAAAACACTGGACGTGAACCCTGCGGCTATGATAGCGATGCAAGGCTTGTTGGTAGCGTGCAGCACGCTTAGTAGCCCAGAGATGTTTCTCCTCGAGTAGCACAGCATCGTCACGTCGGTGGTGATCTTGCGCTACTTCATCATAGGCAAGCACTCGAGGTGATCCGTAGATGAGTTCTGTGGGATAACCGCTTCTGCCCAGTAGACCAGGGAGAAGGGAGTTTTCCCAATAGCTTGGTTTGGTTTCATTCTGAGGGACCAGAGAACTACCGGCATCCACCGTCTGCCGTGCTTCTGCAGCGTATCAAAAGTTCTTGTCTTGAGTCCACGCAGCACTTCAGTGTTCGCCCTCTCAGCTTGTCCATTGATCCAGGGGTGTGCCACAGAGGCAAATGAGATCTTGCATCCAAGGGCATGAACATATTACATGAAGGCGCGGCTCGTGAACTGGGTGCCGTTTTCGGTGATGATCCTTGTCGGAACTCCAAAACGACACACCAATTCTTTCAAGAACTTGATAGCTGACTGAGCAGTCACCTTTCTCACGGCAGTCACTCTCGGCCACTTTGTAAACTTGTCGATGGCAACAAACAATAATTCAAAGCCCCCAATTGCTCGGGGGAAGGGGCCGAGTATATCTAGCCCCCAGACCGAAAATGGCCATGATAGAGGGATTGTTTGAAGAGTTTGGGCAGGCAGGTGTGTTTTCTTGGAATGGAACTAGCAGGCTTCACATTTCGTGACTAGCTCGACCGCATCTTGGAGGGCTGTGGGCCAATAGAATCCTTGCCAGAATGCTTTCCCAACTAATGTCCTTGATCCAATGTGGGAGCCGCACATTCCTCTGTGGATCTCTGCCAACAGTTCCTTTCCTTCTTCCTGGCAGACACACTTCAACTTCACACCGTTGGGCCTCCTTCTGTATAGAGTGTCATCGATAAATTGATACATACTGGCCCTCCGGGCTACTTTTTCAGCTTCATCTTGGTCGCTAGGAAGCTCTTCGGTTTGGAGGAAGCGGACAATGTTCCTTACCCAAGTTGGAGCCTGGGGCTTGGCAACGAGGACAAGCGGAACCTCCTCTGTTGAGGGAGCACCACCCTCGTTCGCGGGGTCCATGGGCCTGGCTGGAGGGGTGGTCCGGTAGGATGTGAGGAGTTGTTTCCGTCAGGGTCTCTGCCAGGAGCGAACGGCTTTATCGGGGGAGGCTTACCGTAGTCCAACTTTCTCCTCTTCCGGGCCATTGTTGCTGGGGATACAGAGGGCTGAGTGAGATGGAGAACAAAATCCTCTGGTTCCACAAGAAGCTTTTGCGTAGCACACTTTGACAGATGATCAGCTATGCTGTTTTCCACACGGGGTATGTGCTCTATTTGCAATGTGTCAAAGCGCTCCTCCAATCTCCTCACTTCCTCGACGTATGCCTCCATCAATGGACTTTGATAATCCTTGTTGACTTGTCTCACCACAAGCTGTGAATCTCCTCGAATGATCAGCTTCTTAATTCACAATTCAGCAACAATCCTGAGCCCGGCATGGAGCCCTTCGTACTCAACTGTATTGTTGGTGGCTTCTTCCCGGGCAAAATGCATTTAGACGACGTACTTCAAGTGCTCCCCGGAGGGGGCGACAAGAAGCACGCCAGCTCCCGCACCTTGTAGGGAAAAAGCACCATCAAAATACATAATCCATTCTTGGGGAGATTCCTTGCTGGGGATAACTGTCTCCATCACTTCCTCATCAGGGGTTGGCGTCCATTCTGCAATAAACTCTGCCAACGCCCTGCTCTGAATAGTTGACGTGCTCTCAAACTTCAAACCAAAGATGGATAACTCCAAAGCCCACTCCACTATTCTGCCGGTAGCCTTAGCGTTTCGGAGTATTCTTTGCAACAGAAAACGAGTAACAATCTTGATCTCATGGGCTTCGAAGTAGTGGCGAAGTTTCCTTGAGGCCATAATGAGGCCAAATATTAACTTCTACATGCCAGAGTACCTTGATCTAGCCTGTGTAAAAAGGAGATGATGAAGTACACTGGGCGCTCCACCACTTTCTTCCTTGCCGTGTCCTTGGGATTGCTCTCGTTGTCGTGCTCATTGCTGTCCTAATCCTTCTCTGATTCTGCCGGTCTATGCTTACTTTCGGCCTCATCCACTTCTCCCTGCGCTACCAAGGCTGCACTAACCACTTGGTTGGTTGCTGCCAAGTATAGCAACAATGGCTCCTGGGGTTTGGGAGCAACCAAGGTAGGCACAGAGGACAAGTAGGCCTTCAACTCTTGCAAAGCTGCATCTGCTTCTGGGGTCCACTTCATAGGACCGGCCTTCTTCAAAATTTTGAAGAACGGCAGGGCGCGCTGATACGTCTCCAACGTATCTATAATTTTTTATTGTTCCATGCTGTTTTATTATCAATATTAGATGTTTTATAATCATTTTATAGTCATTTTATATCATTTTTTGGTACTAACCTACTGACATAGTGCCTAGTGCCAGTTCCTGTTTTTTCCATGTTTTTTACATCGCAGGAAATCAATATCAGACGGAGTCCAAATGGCATGAAACTTTACAATGATTTTTGTGGGCCAAAAGGAAGCAGATGGGCCCTGGTTGCACCTGGGGGGAGTCCCGAGGAGGGGACAACCCACCAGGGCGCGCTAGGAGGCCCTGTCATGCCCCGGTGGGTTGTGCCCACCTCGGGTACCCCCGGACCGCCTCTCTTCTCTATAAATACCGAAATATTCCCAAACCCCTAGGTGAGTCGACAAAATATTCATCCAGCCACCGTAGAGTCCAGAAACACCAGATCCAATCTACACACCATCACGGAGGGGTTCACCACCTCCATTGGTGCCTCTCCGATGATGCGTGAGTAGTTCTTTGTAGACCTTCGGGTCCGTAGTTAGTAGCTAGATGGCTTCATCTCTCTTGATTCTCAATACAATGGTCTCCTGGAGATCCATATGATGTAACTCTTTTGTGGTGTGTTTGTTGGGATCAATGAACTTCGAGTTTATGATCAGATCTATGTTTTTATATCCATGAAAGTATTTGAGTTTCTTTGATCTCTTTTATGCATGATCTCTTATAGCATCATATTTCTTCTCCAATATTTGGGTTTCGTCTGGCCAACTCGATCTATTTATCTTGCAATGGGAAGAGGTGCCCGGTAGTGGGTTCGATCTTACGGTGCTTGATCCCAGTGACAGAAAGACAACCGACATGTATGTATCGTTGCTACTAACGATAAAAAGACGAGATCTATATCTACCGCCATATAGATAAACGGATCTTGTCTACATCATGTCCTCGTTCTTATTGTATTACTCCGTTTTCCATGAACTTAATACACTAGATGCATGCTGGATAGCGGTCGATGTGTGGAGTAATAGTAGTAGATGCATGCAGGAGTCGGTCTACTAATCTTGGACGTGATTCCTATGTAATGATCATTCCTGGATATCGTCATAATTATTTGAAGTTCTATCAATTGCCCAACAGTAATTTGTTTACCCACCGTTTGCTATTTTTCTCGAGAGAAGCCACAGGGGAAACCTACGGCCCCGGGTCTTATTTCTCATATATTTGCATTGCGATCTTTTTCCTTGCTTTTATTTCCAGATCTATTAAACCAAAAATACGAAATTACTTTGCTTCACTTTATTTGATTTGCGATCTATTTATCCAATCTATTACAACATTTTTACCGTCACGCACCAATTTCTGGCGCCGTTACCCGAAAGGGATTGACAACCCCTTTAACACGTCGGGTTGCGAGGTGTTGTTATTTGTGTGCAGGGGCCGTTTACGTTGTGTTGCTTGGTTCTCCAACTGGTTCGATAACCTTGGTTTCATAACTGAGGAAAATACCTACCGCCGCTGTGCTGCATCATCTCTCCCTCCCCGGGGAAATACCGACGTAGTTCCAACTGCCATCAAGGAGAATTTCTGGCGCCGTTGCCAGGGAGGATCTTCAACATAACCAGGTTTCTAATCACAAATCTCATCTCCTTGCAATTTACATCATTTGCCATTTACCTCTCGTTTTCCTCAACCTCACTTCACAAATATTTATCGTTTTATTTGCCCCTCTTGTTCCGTTCGTCGTTTTCTTGCTGGATCTGTTTTCTTGTGTGCCTTCTTGTTTGCGTAGTCATGATGCCTCGAAGAAAATATTATGATGTTACTTACCCAAATATTTTGCTTGAAATTGAGAAAAGTACTAAGGATTATATGACTACACAATTTGAGCATAATAAGTATTTTACTGAAGAACTTAAGGAGCACTCCGTTGTGCTAGATGTTATAACAAAACAACTTGATGATATTAGTACAGAAGTTTGCAATCTGCAATCTAAGTATGCTTTTGCCGAAAGTTTGTTAGGAAAAATATCTGATGCACAATCTACCTTAGTGAATCAAATGACCGCTAAACCAATCTCATTAGAGGATAAAAATGATGAAGATCTTAAAATGATTGGTGTTTCTTCTATTGATTCCTTGTTTAGTAAAGTTAAGAATGATGAAAAAGGGACTGGAGAAGAGTCAACTTTAGGTAGAAGGCATCCTAATATTTCGGAGGCTGAAAATCTTGTTCAAAAAACTGATGAAAGCGGGTTTGGAGATCTCAAAACTTTATGATGCACCCACTATTTTGGATTACAAAGACTTTAATTATGATAGTTGCTCTTTGATTGATTGTATTTATTTGTTGCAATCCATGATAAATTCACCCCATCCTTATGAACAAAAGAAAGCTTTTACTAAACATATTGTTGATGGTATGATGAAAGCTCTTGAAGAAAAATTGGAATTAGAAGTTTCAATTCCTAGAAAACTGTATGATGAGTGGGAATCTACTATCAAAGTCAAGATTAAAAATTATGAATGTTTTGCTTTGTGTGACTTGGGTGCTAGTGTTTCCACAATTCCGAAATCTATATGTGATGTGCTTGGTCTTACCAATCTTGAAGAATGTTCCTTGAATTTGCACTTGGCGGATTCCACTATTAAAAAGCCTATGGGAAGGATTAATGATGTTATTATTCTTGCAAATAGTAATTATGTGCCCATAGATTTTATTGTTCTTGATATTGATTGCAATCCGTCTTGTCCAATTATTCTTGGTCGACCGTTTTTACGCACTATCGATGCCGTGATTGATGTGAAAGAAGGCAATATTAAGTTCCAATTTCCTTTGAGGAAAGGTATGGAACACTTTCCTAGAACTATAATTAAGCCACCTTATGAATCAATCATGAGGGCATCTTATGTATCTCGAACGAAAGATGGCAAAACTTAGATCCTTGCTATATGCCTAGCTAAGGGCGTAATACTATAGCGCTTGTTGGGAGGCAACCCAATGAATAAATTTATTTTTGCTTTTTGCTTCCTATTCTTGTGTGTTACACAATTATGCTACTGTTATGATTGTGTCTTTTATGTTTTAGTTAGTGTTTGTGCCAAGTAAATCCTTTAGGATCTTCTTGGGCAATAGTTGTTTGATCTTGCTGGAAAAAGCAGAAAGTTTGCGCTCACAAAATTAATTTTCATTTTTTACCAGAGAGCGATAAAATACCCATTCCAACTGCAGTAGATCAATATACAAATTTCTCAGGTCGTCCTAATTTTTCAGAGTTTTTGGAGTTATAGAAGTATTTGAAATAGTCAGATTGCTACAGACTGTTCTGTTTTGGCAGATTCTGTTTTCTTTGTGCTGTGTGCTTATTTTGATGGCTCTATGTTTTTATTTGATGAGTTTTTGCCATAGAAAAGTTGGAATACAGTAGATATAATACAAATACAAAATATGAATTGGTTTGATACAACACTTATAGTAGTGATTTATTATTCTTATACTAACAGATCTCATGAAGTTTTCAAGTTTTGGGTTATCTTATGATGGATGAAGGAAGGATGTAAGAGCCTAAGCTTGGGGATGCCACGACATCCCAAGCTATTATCCAAGAATGAGCATCCGAATAAGCTTGGGGATGCCCCCGAGTGGTGTCGGCGTTCTAGGAACGGGGGTCCCCAGACTTGCCTGCCTGCGGCCCTCAGTGTGGCTCCTCCAGCGTCCCTGTACGACCCATCTTCACCAGCAAACATTCAAGACCCTCGCGAGGCTCGCGGATGATGCAAGACCTCCTCAGGGGCGGCCTCACCAGGCTGGCTCGCGAGGGGCGAGAGATCAAGGCAAGGCAAACCTTGCGAGGTTCCAATGACACAAGCCATGACGATCAAGACCGGGCGGGCGCCAGCGCGCGCAGTGTCCTCGTTTCGTCTTTGGTGATAAGGAGGCAAGCGCAAGCGAGGAGTTCCAAGGCATCAGTAAAATATTTCCATATCGGTGCAACAAGACCAAGACCAGCAGGATGACAGGACGGAGGTCACCATGGAGCCCAAGATGGCGTCACCACCAGAGCCTTTGGCAGGCGGAGACTACTTTTGTCAGGATAACTTGTTCTAGTTGTCTCCCTTTGAATTTGGCCATTGTAGGATCCCTTCGCTCAATATTTGGGAAGAGGACCAGGACCTCTATAAATAGGACTAGCCACCACCATATCTAGGAGGACATCATCTTGGATCAGAGCCATTCCATCCCTAGCCTAACACCAGTTCACCAAGCACAAGAACACCTCTCTTCAGGAGGCCGTTCTTCCCTTGTAAATGTTCATCCTCAGCCCAAGAGGCAATCCACCACACCACACTGGAGTAGGATATTACACCACAACGGTGGCCTGAACTAGTATAAATCTTGTGTCTCGTGTTCTTTGGGTCCGTCGAAGATAGGCCGTGAGATCGTTGAGTGTGCGAGCTAGAGAGGGGCGAGATCTTCGTGCACACCCCGGTGTTCGAACCTTAAGGGTTTTGCCGGAACCTGAAATCCGACATTTGGCGCTCCAGGTAGGGGTGCGCCGGAGTCTTCCTTTCACCATTCAATCCACTGACACTTCGCAGCTCCAATGTCCGGTGACCCAAGGACCAACGCCGACCGATGGGGAACCTGGCCGGCCCGGGAAGCCCTGCCTGCCCAAAAAGACCTTAACCCCGCGCCCCAGGCAGCATGCGCACCGCCAAGCGCTATGGGGCACGGGCGGCGCAGCCAAGCGCCATATGCCCTTACTCCACGCCAAGTACGGGCAGCTGCAAGGGCTTCAAGCCACGCCGCGGCCACGGGGCCGCACACCCGACGGGAACAAGCAAACATGAGGGATGCGTTCACGCTGGCTCATGAGCTGCTCGGTGCCGGCTGATGGAGAGCGGTCGGGATGCACTGCTGGAGCGCGTCGCCAAGCTACTGGATGCCACGGCCTCAGGAGCGCCTCCTTTCTGCTCCCTGCTCACACCTTAGGCCGCGGCCGGATTGCATGCCGGGCCTCGCCGCGCCCGCGTGCCCCCGGGCGCTCCTCTGGGCACCATCGACACTGGCGTGGCCAACGGCACCGGACGCCCAGTCGCACCGCCGCTACCTCGAACGAGCGCAGGTACGAGCGTCGCCGCCTACGGCCCCGACGGGGTGCCGCCCTACCTACCTCTAGGCGGTGCGCTGGGCCGGACGACATGGAGCGTGGGGCACTACGGCGAGGTCTTTGAGGCGGCGGCCTCGAAGGCCTACGTACCCCGCATGATGGACCAGGAGTACGCGCTGGAAGACGACCCCGGCTCATTCCTCGAGCCAAGCTGGGAGGAGGAGGCACTAGAAACTGGGGCTTTCAAGGAGCCTCTCGGAATCCTCACAAACCATGCCAGCAACGACAGCTACTGGGTACCACTAATCTCTCAAGAACAAGCTTACACTAACCATGGGTCGCAGGAGGATCAGGTCACGGTGGCGGACGGTGGCCCCAGCTCGGCGGCCCCCCCTTCCGCCAGGGGGCTGCTGGGGAGAAGCCGGGGGCAAGGCCCCTCCCCTCATCGCACGGAGCAATACATCCCCCGGAGGTAGGCCCTCTGCCGGGGAGGTGCCGGCGAGCCTTCCCCCGGCAGAGGACCCATGGTCACCGAGGGCGCCACTGGCGTCCCCTTTGCCCCCTGGTGTCGTCCTGATTACCGGTCGCCCCTAGTGGTGGTCGAGTGTGGCGCAAGGCGGGGACCTCGTCTGGTGATATGAAGTAAGGATCACGCCTGTGAAGATCTCCGCTCATGACACTCTCACGTAATAATGAGTGGGGCTGTACACGCCCCGGAGTCTCAGGAGTGCCGCCCTCGGGCCTCGGGGGCTCCCTCCCACGACTAGTGGCAGCACTTAGCTCTGCACTGGTGAGAAGACAAGAAGACTAGACTAGGTGCCGGACGCGGCCATTTGCTTTCATCTCTCTTTTTGTAGCCCTATTTTCTGGCTTTGGATTTAAGCTGAAGCTGAATTTTCGTTGACTAGTGCGGGGTGTCTTTTCTCGTTCGTGCGATTTCTTGTGATTTGGCTCCTTGCCCTGGTTCGGGGTTCACTCCTGCTGCCTCCCCCCCCCCTCGAGAGCTCCTCGCGAGTGGGGGCTGGGCACGGCACGCATGTGCTGCGCACATGTCCTTCCATGGCTAAACGCTCGCTTCTCGCGAGGCCCCCTCAGGCGGATCGACAGGCTCCTCTGGAACTCAAGACCTCGTGGCCCAGTCTGGAACTGGCCCGGACAAAGGTAAACTGCAGTAGTAGGCTCATGGTGGGACTCGCGGATTTATGGAAACACATCTTTAGCCTAGCCTAAAGAAAAAAAGCAATAATCTGTTTACATGAGGGGCTTCCCCTCCCAAAATGCTCTTACAACCTGCAGGGTCGTGCCCGAGATTTCATATGCAGGGCCAACGACAAAGAAGCGCGGGTTCAATTGGACATGTCGCTCACCGCGTCCTCCAGGTCGCCCTCAGACGCATCGCTGGCGTCGCTGTCACCATCGCCGACGTCTCCATCATCGTCACTGGCATCATCGCCGCCATCGCCGGCGCCACCCTCGCCATCGTCCACCACATCGCCTCCATCTGCGGTGACCACCACCGCGTCATCCTCGAAGGTGAAGGCCCTGACTAGGGCGTCCACATTGTCCTCAACCCAGTGCGCCAGGTCATCCTGGATGGCCTGGGGCATTGGAACAATGGCGGTGTCGAAGTCAAAGTTGTTGGAGATATGCCCTAGAGGCAATCATGTATGATGATATTTCCTATGTGTTTATGAATAAATATGGTCCTTGGACATTATCAATCATGTGTATCAGCAAGTACGCGACTTGTTTGTGGGACCATGCATTGTATGATGACTGTTCTAAAAGGCCCCTAGTCGAAAGGGTTGTGTGGACGTGCAACCAACTAGACTAGCATATGACACGGTCGATGGCTTGGTCTCACTATCCCATGGAGCATTGGATGCTAACCGGATAATGTGGACTTGGAAGGATCTAGTCGGATTCGACGTAGTCGGATCCGAGTCGGACAGACCTAACTATGAGACGCGGTGATATGTCATCTGTGAGTCTCTAGTACAACATATATTCTATGTCCCAAGAACTGAGCTGACGCATGTACTCGGGATGGTGACAAACTTGCTTTGGGCCGACCAAACGCTACTCCGTAACTGGGTAGTTATAAAGGTAAGTTTTGGGTTTGTCCAGAACCATGCTGCAAGACGTGGTCGAGCAATATGGGATTTGCCCCTCCGATCAGGAGAGATATACTCTGGGCCCCTCGTGTGATCCGACCAGGATAAGCATGGCCATGCGAGAAGGATTATGAGATAATCCGGTTTGTGGTCGGCATCACTGGAACGAGAAAGAGGTCGGGCTAGCACAAGGATGACAGACTTGCCTTCAGCCGACAACATATATCGTGTGGAAAAAGGAATGGAAGTGTGATGTACAGGTTCGCCTAACCAGCTTCAACATCTGCTTGGTGGTCGGCACGCCTTGCTAGAGGCCGCTACTAGCCATGTAGTCCGGAGGTGATCCGAACTGCGACCAAGCCGACTTGAACCTAAGGGGTCGCGCGCTTAAGGGAAGGAACCTACAAGGTCGGATCCGAGGACACTGGTCGGATGTGATCCGAGCTGTATTCAGATTGTGGCCGAGTAGACTTATGGGCTTTAGGGTCCGTGCGAGGCCCAAGTGTTGAGCCCACGACGGACGCCTATATAAAGTGGGGTGCGGCACACTTATGCGGTTGATCGCTTCGGCGCTGTCACTAGGGTTTGCATGTGTTGCGAATAGACACCTCCACTCGCCGCCGGTTGTGTGATCGGACCTAGCAGTCCGCCGCACGACATTCCTCCTGCATGCGCGGATACCGTTAGAGGCGGTGCACTAGCGCCACTCCGGCGAACCTGTATGTGGGAACCGACTACCGGCTGTACGAGGGAGATCGGACGAGGAGGAGACGATCCACGTGGATGCGCTGCCCCAACTCTTCTTCTACTGCATGGCACTGCGCGTCTAGTGGTAACGAACTGTGACCCATCTCCCGTAGCATGTTCTTGGTTGTTCTGTGTGTAGGAAAATTTTAATTTGCAATCGACGCACCCTACCGTAGATCCCAACACTGGTATCAAAGCCTCTGCTATAGGATTTGGATTCAGATCGTATGCATATTAGATATGTGGAGGCGATAGATGAGATCTGTTGTCGTTGATTAGATCGGCTGTGTGCACGGCTGATGAGATCAACTGCACATGGGGATCGATGTGGCTATGTTTTTTGATGATAGGAGTTGATGAGGTTGTGACACAACCTACCCCTACCGGTCGGTATCCGCCATCGGGGTTAACAGTGCCATGTGCGTAGCACCTTGTATTTTGTACACGATCACTCAAAACTGGTAGAATGTGATTCTATGCATAACTTTATTTTGCGGGGCTTGATGTGAATAGTATGGCTCATGTGTATGTGATGCATGTGTGTAAATTATACATAGACTGCGTGTCATGTTTGTCAGCCGGCAGGAGCCAAAGTGCTGTGATTTTACTGTATAACGACCTGCGTGTCGACTTGTGACTCTATGTAAAATTCATTACTAGTTGTAGTAGTTGGAAAATAGAGATCAGGTTGGTGGCTTGGCATCCCGGCGTGACAAACAAGATGGAGTTCCTAGATGGTCATCGGAGTCGGAGCCGACCTAGAAGGACATCCATGAAGGAGCCATACTATTTCACAATATATGTTTTACTTGTGATTGTTATGCTTCTTTGTTTCTATGCATGTTAGAATGGTAGAAAGATCCCTCATGAATATCAAGTAAATTGCCATTCCCGATGTTGCACCTCCGCACGTCAAGTACGTCTAGTAGTGGGCTCATAAAATTGGGGTGCTGCTAGGCATCCTTGAATTGAAGGGTTTGTGTCGGACACGGACATGCACTGCATTAGGTTAACTTGACAAGGCTATCAAAACGGTTTTGGGCCTTGTGGCAAAAGAGGTCGAGAGCCGAGGTATGAGATACCTAACCGACCGACAGGAGTCGTATAGAGATACGGTTAGCAAGGAGTTGCTTACCTGAATCACTTAGAGTTTGCGGAGGGATGCTGACTTCAGTGGGAGTATTTTTGTTTAAGGCTAGAATTACTCTACATAAACACATTGCTTAGTGATTGCATATTTTTCTGCTGTAGATCAATGGCACCACCTGCTCAACCCAACTTTGCATTGAAATCAATTCTGGAAAAGGATAAACTAAATGGAACAAACTTTACCACCTGGTATAGAAATTTGAGAATTGTTCTCAAGCATGATAAAAAGGAACATGTTCTAGAGGATCCGCTTCCAGAGGAACCTGCCGATAATGCTAGTACCACAACCAAGAATGCCTACCAGAAACTCGTTGATGAATCAAACAAGAGCAGCTGCCTCATGCTGGCTTGTATGGAGCCCGAGTTGAAGCAGCATTTCGAAGATGTTGGGGCTTTCGATATGATCGAGAGTCTGAAGAGCATGTTTCAGGTGCAGGCTAGGACCGAAAGTTTCAACGTCTGGCGATACTTGATGGATTGTAAGCTAAAGGAAGGTGATCCACTGAGCTCGCATGTGATCAATATGATCGGATATGTGCAAGCTTTGGATCGGTTGGGCTTCCCGCTCTTGGATGAGCTGGCTACTGATGCAGTTCTGGGTTCTCTTCCGCCCAGCTATGGGACGTTCATCTCGAACTATCATATGCATGGCATGGATAAGAAGCTCACTGAATTGCATGGGATGCTCAAAGTGGCAGAGCAGGATATTAAGAAAGGCACGTATCAAGTGTTGATGGTGCAGAAATCAGCTAAGTTCAAGAAGAGTTGATCCAAGAAAAAGGCTAAGGCAAAGGGCACGGAGACGGTAACCTCCGCCGCTGCGCCGAAGTCTGGACTGGACTCAAAGAACATATGCTATCATTGCAAGGAAAATGGTCACTGGAAGAGGAACTGTAGCAAGTGGCTTGCAGAGCATGGCAAGAAGGCCGGGAATGCTGCTTCAGGCAAAGGTAGACTTGTTGCATATGTTATAGACATTTACCTTGCTGGCATACCTAGCAGCTCTTGGGTATTTGATACCGGATCGGTTGTTCACATTTGCAACTCGATGCAGGGGCTGGTAAGAACTAGGCGTGTGGCGCAAGGGGAGATTGACATCAGGGTCGACAACAAAGCAAGAGTTGCTACGTTGGAGGTCGGCACGATGCAGCTCCAACTCCCTTCTGGATTTATTTTGGAATTGAATAATTGTTATTACATTCCTGCACTTAGTTGGAACATTATTTCTGCCTCATGCTTGATGAGTCAGGGTTATGAATTCAATTTAAAGGACAATGGTTGTTCGATTTATTTGAATGGAATGTTCCACGGCTATGCACCCATTGTTGATGGGTTATATATATTGAATCTAGAAAAGGAACCGGTCTATAACGTGAATGTCAAGAGGCATAAGCCTAATGAGATAAATCCGACATACTTCTGGCATTGCCGGCTTGGACACATTAGTCTGAAACACATGAAGAAGCTCCATGATGATGGACTCTTAACTTTGACCGACTTTGGGTCGTTCAGGACATGCGAATCATGCTTTCTCGGCAAGATGACTAAGTCTCTTTCGCAAAGAGTTGTGAGAGGGCATCTGAGCTGTTGGAACTGATACATAGTGATGTGTGTGGACCAATGAGCACAACTGCCAGAGTTGGCTTTCAGTACTTCGTGACTTTTACCGACGACTTGAGTAGATATGGATATATCTATTTGATGAGGCACAAGTCAGAGACTTTTGAAAAGTTCAAAGAGTTTCAAAACGAGGTTGAGAATCAGCTTGACAAGACTATAAAACTTCTATGATCTGATCGTGGAGGTGAGTACATGAGGCAGGAGTTTGATAATCATCTGAAAAGCAGAGGTATAGTACCTCAGATCACACCTCCGGGTACACCACAGAGAAGTGGTGTATCGGAACAGAGGAATAACACCTTGTTGGACATGGTTCGATCTATGGTGAGCAAGTCAGATTTACCCTTGTCATTCTGGGGATACGCTGTAGAAACTGCAACTTTCACACTTAACAGGGTACCATCAAAATCCATAGACAAGACACCACATGAGATGTGGACCGGGAAGAGTCCTAGTTTGTCTTTTCTAATGATTTGGGGTTGTGTAGCATTTGTCAAGAAACTTATCTCAGACAAGCTTACACCCAAGTCGGATAAATGCATATTCATGGGATATCCGAGGGAAACCTTGGGATATAACTTCTACAACCGGGAAGAGAACAAAGTGTTTGTTGCTCCGAACGGGGTTTTCCTTGAGAAAGAGTTTCTCAGTCGGGAGGCCAGTGGGAGGACGGTCCGACTCGAAGAAATTCGAGGACCACTCGGGGACAACTCGGCTAGTGATGAGATCATACCGGAGTCAGTTAGGGAACCCGTAGTGGAAGCGGCATCGGAACCATGGAGGTCGGAAAGATTGCGCAGAGTGCATGATGTATTGTTGCTAGAAAGTGACGAGCCGGCCACGTATGCAGAAGCGATGGTGAGCCCAGATTCCAAGGCATGGCTAGAGGCCATGAGATCCGAGTTAAAGTCCATGGATGAGAATCAAGTCTGGGACATGGTTGATTCACCGCCTGGCGTAACAGCCATTTGTTGCAAATGGGTCTTTAAGAAGAAAACCGATGTGGATGGAAATGTTCAGATCCACAAAGCTCGGCTTGTCGCTAAGGGTTATGGACAATGTCGGTGTCAAAACCGGTGGATCTTGGGTAGGGGGTCCCGAACTGTGCGTCTAGGCGGATGGTAACAGGAGACGGTGACACGATGTTTTACCCAGGTTCGGGCCCTCTTGATGGAGGTAATACCCTACGTCCTGCTTGATTGTTCTTAATAATATGAGTAATACAAGAGTTGATCTACCATGAGATTAGAGAGGCTAAACCCTAGAAGCTAGCCTATGGTATGATTGTTGTTGTTGGTCCTACGGACTAAACCCTCCGGTTTATATAGACACCGGAGGGGGCTAGGGTTACACAGAATCGGTTACAAGGAAGGAGATCTACATATCCGTATTGCAAAGCTTGCTTTCCACGCCAAGGAGAGTCCCATCCGGACACGGGACGAAGTATTCAATCTTGTATCTTCATAGTCCAACAGTTCGGCCAAAGGATATAATCCGGTTGTTTGGATACCCGCTAATCCAGGACTCCCTCAGTAGCCCCTGAACCAGGCTTCAATGACGATGAGTCCGGTGCGTAGATTGTCTTCGGCATTGCAAGGCGGGTTCCTCCTCCGAATACTTCATAGCAGATTTTGAACAGGAGGATCGTGTCCGGCTCTACAAAACAAGTTCCACATACAACCATAGAGAGAATAATATTTTCACAAATCTAATCTGCCAACGCATTCTGCAGTGTGACATCACACCATAGCCAGGTCACCATTCGAATCGTTTTTCACAACCAACCTCAGCATGTTTCACGAGGCGGTTCCCTTGGCACGTCTTGTCAAAGCAGAGATCGTGTCCCCTTATTACGGGATTCCCATCAATACGGATGTGGGTAACCCAACCGCGCCATCAATTATGGTGCTTGGGGGATAAGCGAGTTTTACCAGGCTGGTGGGGGCGCATAGTTTCGTTTGCCCTTATAAAGGGATAAGGGTTCACCTTTTTCTACCCACACCTTCTGCCTCCTTGCTCATCCATTCTTGCGCACTCGAGCTCCAGTGCCCAAGTCCACATCCTTCTCCTCAACCCTCTCCAAACATGTCCGGAGCGGGAGGCAAGTGGATGGTCTCCTCTGTTACGGAGGGAGACATCAAAAAGCTGCGCGGGGCCGGATACTTAGCTGCGGATATTGCGCACCGGCTGCCAGCCGTGGGGCAAATTGTCCCTACCTCGGAACCTTACGAAAGGGTGGTTTTCCTCACCCACTTCATCCACGGACTGGGGTTTCCCCTCCATCCATTCGTCCGCGGCCTTATGTTCTATTATGGGCTGGACTTCCATGATCTAGCTCCGAATTTCATCCTCAACATCTCGGCGTTCATCATCGTGTGCGAGGCTTTCCTCCGCATCCGGCCCCACTTCGGCCTGTGGCTGAAGACCTTCAATGTCAAACCGAAGGTATTAGGCGGCCAACAAGCGGAATGTGGCGGAGCCATGGTGGGCAAAATGCCCAACGTTACATGGCTTGAGGGCTCCTACGTGGAGACCATAAAGGGGTGGCAATCGGGGTGGTTCTACATCACCGAGCCGCGTGACACCAACTGGGTGGTGGCCCCCGAGTTTTGATCCGGAATCCCCACGCGGCTCACTTCCTGGAAGGAGAAGGGCCTGTCCTGGGGCTCATCGGTGGAGCTGGACGGACTCCAGAAGTGTATCTGGAACATGATAGGCAAGAAACTCAAGCTTGTCAACATAGTCCAGGTCATGCTCTTCCGCCGGATCGTCCCGTGTCAACGACGGGCTTTCAACCTATGGGAGTTCGACCCGGCCCAGCACCAGACTCTAAGCGAGCTCTTCGACACGACGCATAAGGACGTCTGGAAGGTGCTGTTAAAGGGCGCCGAGGTCCCCCCTCCCCTTACTGAGGACCACGGGCTAAGCCCGACGCGCCCTGCGAATCCAGTAAGTTCTGTACACCTCGTAGGGTATTTATTTTCCATAGTTTAACCATTTGCGGGATCTGAGCTCCCATTCCTTTGACATGACTGGGTGGAGACATCGGAGCAGATTGACTGCCCGGCCCCTCCGCCCGAATACCCTGCAGACGCTCTCCTGACGGAGATGCGGACCCCGGCTCCTTATGAGGTGCCGGAGAAGAAGATCAAGAAGAAGGCCACAGGAACCCGAAAGAGTTCCCGGCGCTAGTTGGTATCGGACTCATCGTCCGATAACTCCGAGACGCACTCCTCCCATGAAAACGAGGAGGAGGAAGATGAAGATTCTCCCCTCCAGCCGAGGGAGACAAGAAAAGGAAGGTCGCCCCAACCGGGGAGGTCGAAGGGTCCAAGAAGGGAAGGACTCTCCTTCCGGACTGTTCCACCACCGTCGCCGACAGCGAAGACGAGTGGTTACTCAGGGTCAAGCCCCTGGCGAAGTCGTAAGTATTCGGATACCAGAGTAACTCATAGCATACTTTTATTGCACTGCTTCTCCTAACGTCGAATATGATCATGCAGTCCGCCCCGAGCCCGCATCGACGTATCCTCGTCAGACGGTTCCTTGGACTCATCGGATATGAATAGCGAGTCACTTCCAAGCGCCTCCTCTCCTCGCCCTACGGACAATGTCGAGATATTGTCTCAAGGGGCACCGAACCGAGGGGAGGTAGTACTGGAGGCGCCTCAAGGGCTCCAAGTTCGGCCCTCAGCCGAACACCGCGCCGGAACCTCCAGTGGTTCCGGACTCCGGTAGGTGCCCCCCTGCCAAGAGGGGCAAGCCGCCCGTGCCGGTGACCTCTGTCTATCCAGAGGCACCAGACAACCTGCTGGGAGCGCTTCGCGGCGCTTCCATCGACGAAGAGCACCGCACTATTATGAGTGCAGTGATCAAGAAGGTTCAGTCCACCAAGAGCGGACTGACTGAAGCCTGTGCCAGCCTTCTAACAGGCTTTGAGGTAAGTATTTAAAATATAGGAAAATATTACCGCATAGATAGTAGCCCCTGATGCTCTGTTTGGTGTTCACAAAGAAAAGCCAAATAGAGGATCAAATAATATCTGCAAGAGTCTAATACAAGTATGTCTATATGCGTATGCAGGCTTCGCTGCTGACCTCTGCCACACTGACTGCGGAGGTCGCCGCACTGAAGCAGAACCTCGAGCGGTCCGAGAAAGAACTCGGCCTTGCCAAGAGGCAGCTCGAGGAGAACAAAGGTAAGTAATACCTTGTCTATATATATATATAAGATGTGGTTGCAAAATGATAGGATCATCATGGATGTGCCAGGGGCCACGACCGAAGTGGCGAACCTGAAGCGAGCGCTGTCCGAGGATGAAAACAAAGCGGCCGAGGAGTGCACCGAGCGGGAGAAACAAGAGGCACGGGTAGGCGAGGTGCAGCAAGAGCTCCAGGCTCTCGTGAAGAAGCACGAGACTTTGGAGCTTGACTCGAAGACGCGAGAGTCCGAGCTTGCCGCGGCCCTCGAGATCACAAAGCATACCAAGGCTGAAGCCCAAAAGGCGCTCCAGGAAATTGAGGCGATGAGGAAGATAGCGGCGGGTAAGGCATTCATTATGCAAAGCAAGCATGTGAAAGTAAATTACTTGTTACTTACCCGAGTTCGGAGATCTCTAGGAGCATTCGCAGATTTGCCCCGCAGTGTGTCGGATGCCGCAAAGTACTACCAGGCCGAGGAGGGAAGCTCGACGAAGAAGTTGTACTGGTCTCAGTATACTGGGACCGAACACCCGATGCTTGTGAGCGACCAGCTGAAGCAACTGGTCGAGCTGCACAAGGCGGCCGAACAGGCCATGAGGGGCCTTATAGCCCGGATGTGGCCTGGTGACTCCCTTCCCAACAGCTACTTCAGCCTGGTGAGGCGGCTTGTGGATGCCTGCCCACGGCTGGAAGTCATAAAGCGGTCTGTCTGCATCGAAGGTGCACGCCGGGCTTTTGCTCGTGCGAAGGTGCACTGGGCCAAGATGGACGCCGAGAAGCTGGTGAAGGAGGGGCCGCCGCAGGGCAAGGAGCATCGCCACCCTAAAATGTATTATGAGGGTGTCCTGAAGGGTGCCCGTCTTGTGGCGGACGAGTGTGTGAAGGATGTAACTTTTGAATGAACTTGCTCGTGTGATCCTGTATTATGAAAACTTGTTCATGTGCGCTATGCAACGCTTGTTTGAATTTAAAATATTACCTTCTGTGCGGCTGTTTATCAAATCTGAGAGATGGCCAGTCGTCGGCTTCTGCCCCCATGCCACGAGTGCTGGGGTGTTCGGGATAAACCTGAGCACTCTTTTTCCCATTGTTGGGTCCTTCGAGGGAGGTGCTCAGCACAACGAACAAGGCAATCGGACTATAATGCTTTATCACTCTCACTTAGACATAGAAGTCTACAACTTTAAATTTTGGCGAAGCCCCTAGTATTCAGAAGGCCGAATTCGGGGCGCTATACACGCCTAAGCCGGACAAAGCCGACTCCTCGCCCTAAGCGGCATAAGTCGTTAGGGACTCGAGACCTCTCGAACAGCGACCGGCTCTCGCCTTATCATGACAGTCAATTTTAGCTTTCTCTACTGAGGTGCTTGCCTAGATGAACCGGGGCACAATCGCAGTAGTTCTCCCAGTGCTACCTTAGCCGATATAGCGGAACGTAAGGTACCAAAACATGGGAGCCGGGCAAACCCAACTATTGACCCAAGACATGATTTAGAGCTGATGCATATAATGCTATAAGTTCGGGGTGCCGCACTATCAAAAGTGTTCGGACTTCTCACACCGTATTATGGGGTACGCTTAAGCCCCTGGCGTATTGGCCGTACAAGAGTGTACGGGTCCTGAATGTCATGAATGAACATATATATATATAAGAATAGAGAATGATACAAGTAGTGCAATAAGCAAAAAGTAGGACTATTTGACATGTCCCCTCCAAGGGCAAGCTGAGGAATGGTATTTAAAGCAGGTATTTCACTCGTTATCAGAGACCACCTGGGAATTCCATGGTGCGACGTAGCTTTCTGCCTCCTTGGTTGTTGTATCGTGTGTCCGGCAATCGTACTGTCGGACGGGGTTTCCAGAGAGTAAAGTCTTGAAAGAGAGAAAAATAACAAAGCTAGAAGCCCCTAGTGCGGTTGAGCCGCATTTTGGGGCGTGCCGTAGTCGTGCCCCCCCACCTATGCCCATGGTATTTTCAATGCATAATTATGTACGCGTGGCGCGGATTTTGCCGTTTGGCTGGGACTGGGGTAGGGGCCGCATTGCTATGCGAGCTCGGAACATGACAGGCAGTCTTGTTGCAGATTACTTCGGGCACACTTGACGGTGTCCGGGTGTTTAATCGCCAAACTGGTGGATTGCCTGAAGAGGCTGCTTCGTGCTTCTGCTGCGAGCGCTGCAGTGTGCTCCTCCGTGCGGAGAGAGCGCTCTGTGTTTCCATTGACTGTGATGACCCCCCCGAGGTCCTGGCATCTTGAGCTTGAGGTATGCATAATGCGGTACCGCATTGAATCTCGCAAATGTGGTTCGCCCGAGCAGTGCGTGATAGCCACTGCGGAACGGGACTATATCGAAGATTAACTCCTCGCTTCAGAAGTTATCCGGGGATCCGAAGACCACTTCCAGTGTGACTGAGCTTGTGCAATGGGCCTCTACACCTGGTATGACGCCTTTGAAGATCGTTTTTGTGGGTTTGATCCTTGAGGGGTCTATACCCATTTTGCGCACTGTGTCCTGATAAAGCAGGTCCAGGCTGCTGCCGCCGTCCATAAGGACTCGAGTGAGGTGAAATCCGTTGATGATTGGGTCTAGGACCAGTGTGGTGAATCCGCCATGACGGGTACTAGTGGGGTGGTCCCTGCGATCGAAGGTGATCGGACAGGAGGACCATGGGTTGAACTTTGGGGCGAATGGCTCCAACACATATATGTCCCTTAGCGCACGCTTCCACTCCCTCTTGGGGATGTGGGTTGCGTATATCATGTTCACCGTCCGCACTTGTGGGGGGACCTCTTCTGTCCTCCGGTGTTCAGCGACTGGGGCTCCTCCTCGTCATCGCTATGTAACCCCTTATCTTTGTTTTCGGCATTTAACTTGCCGGCCTGCTTGAACACCCAACATTCCCTGTTGGTGTGGTTGGCTGGCTTGTCGGGGTGCCGTTTATTTGACACGAGCGATCGAGTATACGGTCCAAACTAGACGGGCCCGGAGTGCTTCTTTTGAATGGCTTTTTCCGCTGACCGGGTTTAGAGCCTCTGAATCCGGCATTGACTGCCGTATCCTCGGTATTGTCGTTGTTGATGCGGCGCTTGTGTTTGTTGCGATGTGACCTACCATTGATATCCTTGGTATCCGAAGTACCATGGTTCTTTGATATATTATTGCTGCGGGCCAGCCAGCTGTCCTCTCCCACGCAAAAGTGGGTCATGAGTGTCGTGAGGGCCGCCATAGATCTCGGCTTTTCCTGGCCAAGGTGCCGGGCGAGCCACTCGTCGCGGATGTTGTACTTAAAAGCTGCTAGGACCTCTGCATCCGGACAGTCGATGATTTGTTTTTTCTTTGTCAGGAACCGTGTCCAGAATTGCCTGGCCGATTCCTCTGGCTGCTGAATTATGTGGCTCAAGTCATCGGCATCTGGTGGTCGCACATAAGTGCCCTGGAAGTTGTCAAGGAATGCGGCTTCCAGATCTTCCCAACAGCCAATGGATTTTGCTGACAGGCTGTTGAGCCAATGCCGAGCTGGTCCTTTGAGCTTGAGTGGGAGGTATTTGATGGCGTGTAGATCATCACCGCGGGCCATGTGGATGTGCAGGAGGAAGTCCTCGATCCATACCGCAGGATCTGTTGTACCGTCGTATGATTCGATATTTACGGGTTTGAAACCCTCTGGGATTTGGTGATCCATTACTTCGTCTGTGAAGCATAGGGGGTGTGCGGCGCATCTGTACTGGGCTATGTCGCGACGCAGCTCAAATGAGTCTTGTCCGCTGTGTTCGGCCCGAACGGATTTACTTTTACTATATCCGGCGTGACGGTTATCGTCTCGCGTAGTGGTGCGCCCTCGTGATCCGTAGATCAATCTTGCGTGTTCTGCTTTGTCCTCCAATACTTCTCGCAGGTCTAGTGTGTTTCCCCGTGCTTTGACATTTTTATTTGAGTGGTGTCAGGGTGCGGGCTCAGCTTTTGGCTGAAATGCCTCTCTGTCGCAGCCACGAGGTGGACGATCAGCCGCGTCATACACTGGAGATGTAGGTTTTAATGCTTCCTCCTCAAGTCGGGGTAGCAACGTGCGCTTTGGGTAACTCTTGGAGGGGCGTTCGAGTTTATATTCCTCGGCCGCAAGGACTTCAGTCCATCTGTCGGCTAACAAATCATGTTTAGCTTGAAGCTGTTGTTGCTTTTTCTTAAGGCTATTTGCTGTGGCTATAAGTCGGCGCTTGAAGCGCCCTTGCTCGACGGGATCGTCAGGCACGACAAATTCGTCATCGTCAAGGCTTGCCTCGTCTTCGGAGGAGGCATGTAATTATCATCCTCCGCCTCTCCATCTGCCGCTCTCTCGGGAGGGTTGGCTTCTCCATCCTCCTGCTCTAAATCTTGCTGGAGGGGATTGTCGTCATCTTCGGCACTGTCCGGAGTGCTATTATCTCCTGTGCCGGTATCACCGCTTTTGCCTTGGCGAGACTTAGAGCGGCGCCGCTGACATCGGCGCTTGGGTTGCTTCTTGGAGGGGTCATCCTCCGCTGTCCCGTCGCCATTGCCTTCTTTGGGTGTGTCCACCATGTATATATATCATATGATGAGGTGGCTGTCCAGTGCCCTATGGGCAGTGGTTCCTATTCATCTCCTGCATCATCGTCCATACCATCAATGTCTTCGGAGTCGAAGTGGAGCATGTCGGTCAAATCGTCTACAGTGGCTACTAAGTGGGTGGTGGGTGGGCGGCGAATTTCTTCGTAATCCGCATCCCAATCCTGCCGGACATAGTTCGGCCAGGACTCTCCTGACAAGGAGAGAGACCTTAATGAGTTCAGTATGTCGCCGAAGGGCGAGTGCTGAAAGATATCCGTGGAGGTGAACTCCATGATCGGCGCCCAGTCAGATTCGATAGGCACGGGCGCAGGCGGTTCGGAGTCCGTGGCTGGGGAAGAATCCGGCAGTTTGGCGTCACGGCTCTTGTGAAGTGTAAGGTCGATACTTGGCTCGATCGCCGCTGAGAATGCAGCCTCCGTGGCGGGGTCTATCCACCCGTCCATGGATGGCGCAATTGGCTCCAAATTGAGGGTTAGAGCGGTTGCCGATGCGGTCTTCTGAACACTGTCCGATGGCAGAGCTAAATCATGCTCATCGTGACCGTGCTGCGCACTCGGCAGGGGCTCGAATCCATCGAAGATCAAGTCTTCGCGGATGTCGGCCGTGTAGTTTAAGCTTCCAAACCTGACCTGGTGGCCAGGGCGTAAGTCTCGATCAGCTCTAGATGGCCAAGCGAGTTGGCCCGCAGTGCGAAGCCGCCGAATACAAAGATCTGTCCGGGGAGAAAAGTCTCACCCTGGACTGCATCGCTATCGATGATCGAAGGAGCCATCAAGCCTAACAATGACGACACAGAGGAACTCTCAATGAAAGCACCAATGTCGGTGTCAAAACCGGCGGATCTCGGGTAGGGGGTCCCAAACTGTGTGTCTAGGCGGATGGTAACAGGAGACAGGGGACATGATGTTTTACCCAGGTTCGGGCCCTCTTGATGGAGGTAATACCCTACGTCCTGCTTGATTGTTCTTGATAATATGAGTAATACAAGAGTTGATCTACCACGAGATCAGAGAGGCTAAACCCGAGAAGCTAGCATGTGGTATGATTGTTGTTGTTGGTCCTCCGGACTAAACCCTCCGGTTTATATAGACACTGGAGGGGGCTAGGGTTACACAGAGTCAGTTACAAGGAAGGAGATCTACATATCCGTATTGCCAAGCTTGCCTTCCACGCCAAGGAGAGTCCCATCCGGACACGGAACGAAGTCTTCAATCTTGTATCTTCATAGTCCAACAGTCCGACCAAAGGATACAATCCGGCTGTCCGGATACCCCCTAATCCAGGACTCCCTCAGACAAGTTCAAGGAATTGACTACGACAAGACTTACTTGCCGGTAGAGATGCTGAAGTCGGTGAGGATCGTACTAGCTATAATTGCATATTTCGATTACGAGATATGGCAGATGGATGTCAAGACGGATTTCCTTCACGGAAATTTAACCGAGGACGTGTATATGATACAGCCCAAGGGTTTTGTTGATCCGACTAGCACTAGTAAGATATACAAGCTCAAGAGATCCATTTATGGGTTGAGGCAAGCATCTCGGAGATGGAACATTCGTTTTGATGAGGTCGTCACTGGTTTTGGCTTCATCAAAAGCAAAGAGGACTCTTGTTTATACAAGACATTAAGTGGGAGCTTGATAGTCTTTTTGATCTTGGATGTGGATGACATACTACTGATCGGAAATGATATTTCGGTGCTGAACTCGGTCAAGGAGTCATTGAATGGCAAGTTTTTGATGAAGGACCTTGGTGAGGCAATGTACATTTTAGGCATTAAGATCTATAGAGATAGATCAAAGAGGCTGCTCGGCTTGAGCCAGAGCACGTACATAGATAAAGTGTTGAAGCGGTTCAACATGAGTGAGGCAAAGAAAGGGTTCTTGCCACTCTCACATGGTATAAGGCTAAGCAAGACTCAGAGTCCTTCAACATCTGATGAGTGAAGAAGGATGAGTAGGATTCTGTATGCCTCAGCAATAAGATCCATCATGTATGCCATGATATGTACGCGGCCCAATGTTGCTTTTGCAATAAGCCTAACAAGTAGATACCAGGCCAACCCAGGTGAAAGTCACTGGGCAGCTGTAAAGACTATTTTGAAGTACCTGAAAATGACTAAAGAGATGTTCCTAGTTTATGGAGGTGAGGAAGAGCTCGTCGTAAGGGGTTACGCTGATGCTAGTTTCCAAACCGACAGACATGATTGTCGGTCATAGTCCGGATTCGTGTACGTCATGAACGGAGGAGCAGTGAGCTGCATGAGTTCCAAGCAAGATATAGTGGCCGATTCTACTACAGAAGCCGAATACATTGCGGCTTGTGAAGCTGCAAAGGAAGGTGTTTGGATCCGGAACTTTCTGGATGATCTTGGTATTTTCCCAGCCTCGGTAAAACCGTTGGACCTTTATTGTGATAATTCTGGTGCCATCGCACAAGCCAAGGAGCCGAGGAATCACCACAAGGTCAGACACATAGATCAGAAATATCACCTGATACGAAAGATCGTAAAGAGTGGTGATGTAGAGTTATGCAAAATTCACACGGATGCAAATGTTGCGGATCCGTTGACTAAGCCGCTTCCACAACCCAAGCATGAGGGGCACATTAGAGATATGGGCATTCGATGTCTATTTGATTGACTCTAGTGCAAGTGGGAGACTGTTGGAGATATGCCCTAGAGGCAATCATGTATGATGATATTTCCGATGTGTTTATGAATAAATATAGTCCTTGGACATTATCAATGATGTGTATCAGCAAGTACGTGAATTGTTTCTGGGACTATGCATTGTATGATGACTTTCCTAAAAGGTCCCTAGTCGAAAGGGCTGTGTGGACGCGCAGCCAACTAGACTAGCATATGACACGGTCGATGGCTTAGTGATACGTCTCCAACGTATCTATAATTTTTTATTGTTCCATGCTATTATATTACCTGTTTTGGATGTTTATGGGCTTTATTATGCAATTTTATATTATTTTTGGGACTAAACTATTAACCCAGAGCCTAGTGCCAGTTTCTGTTTTCCCCTTGTTTTAGAGTATCGCAGAAAAGGAAAATCAAACGGAGTCCAATTGACCTGAAACTTCACGGAACTTATTTTTGGACCAGAAGAAGCCCACTGAGTATCGGAGATGGACCAGAAGAGTCCCGGGTGATGAAGCTATGTACCTAGGGTAGGGTCATGGGTCTGTCCAAGGTACCCTCCCCAAGGACATCCCTAAAGGAACCAGGAGCATTCGAAGAAAAATAATCATCCACTCGACCATGAAGTTATGTTCCACTTGACAATCCTGAAGATACTCGACTGTACAGATAATCACTCGACTACCAGAAGATCTAGAGCCTCTCCACTCTGCAACGGTCGGGAATTAAGTCATAGCTTTAATGGTCATTATGTATCTTTATTGCAGGCGTTACCAGTAACGCCCCCATCTTTATGTACCTTAAACCCCCTGTGACGTGGGCTGGATGGGGTCCTGGCACACTCTATATAAGCCACCCCCCTCCACAGGCACAAAGGTTCGCACTTTCTGTAACACACACGCATATAATCCAGTCGACCGCCTCTGGGCTCCGAGACATAGGGCTGTTACTTCCTCCGAGAAGGGCCTGAACTCGTAAAACTCCCGAGTACAACTCCTCCATAGCCAAGATCTTGCCTCTACATCCCTACCTCCCATTCTACTGTCAGACTTAGAACCACGACAGTTGGCGCCCACTGTGGGGCAGGTGTCTTAGCGACTTGTTGGAGAAGTTGCGATTTTTTCCGATCTTCATCGACATGGTTTCTGGCGGAGGTTTGGCCAAGGGCCACGAGATCCATCTCGGTGCGCTCGTATTCATCGCCGACGACTCCGCTTGGCTCCAGGAAGTGCCGCTCGACGTCAAGGCACTCCCCGTCCGCGGGGCAACGCACTTTCGCACGTGCGTACGTGGCGTCCTCCTTCGGCAGCCGTCGACTCAGTATCGGTCGGCTCCCGTGCCGACCATCCTCCCCGCAGCCCGTCGGGGCAAATGTTCCAGTCGGTCGAGGCTTCAGTGGTGGGTGAGGCATGCGGTGGCTCGCCAATTGGCCACCCCCAGGCCACGGCAATCGAGCCCGACGAAACTCTCTACGGCCTATTCGACCTGTCGACTGGCTCCGTAGAGACTGCATCCGAGTGCAACAGCAGCGACCCCGCGGCGGAAGTTTTGATGGTCAATGGACCACTTAGTCCTCCTGGCTTCACCCGTGAGGACGGAGGCGATGGTGGCGGCGATCCGTCACGTGTCCACGAAGAGTACCAACCCGAACCCCTCTCTTCATAGCCGCCGGAACATGGATGCACTTCACACTCCTATCGTTGGAGAAACTCCTGAGGCTCAGGCCTTGGAGGAGGCGCGCCTAGCCAACTTGGCTGAGCGCACTCGACTGGAGAACCTCCAGTGCGCACTCGACGAGCATGCTCGGCAGCGTATCCCCGAGTCCAGTCGACGCCAACTTTTTCCGCCTCCGACTCAGGTATACCGAACCCCGATCCAGAATCTTGCAGCTGTGGCCCGAATAGCAGAGTCAATCCAACCTTCCCAGTCAGAAGCTGGTCGAGGTCAGGTGCAGATCCGAGCCTTGCTCTGTGCGGCGGGAGAGCAGAATACAACAATATCTCAGTCGCAGAATAGGATCCATAGCAGATCCGTGGTGGCAGACACTGTCCAGTCGGCTCAAAGTCTGAGATTGCCTCCGAGGCGTGAAGGACGTGGAGACCGGCGAGACCAGTACAGAAGCCGCGAGCAGTATGATCACTGACTTGATCACAACGATCGTCGTCGAGTGCCCACGGCTCCCCCAAGGAGTGGATCATACGCGCCTCGGCAACAGGATGACAGACGCCCTCACAGTGGTGGGCGAAGGATTCCAGTTGACCCCAGGGAACCGGGCTTTGATGCGAGATCTATTCTCGTTCAGGGTCTGGTCGACAGAAACAGAGCTCACAAAGAAGGTCCCGACCGAGATTTTCCAACCTGCAGCAAAGTGCATGTCTCAGGTCCAGAGTGCTTCAGCAGAGCCATCAGGGCTGCGGTGATTCCTCCCAACTTCAGGTTGGCGACTGGAGTCAGTAAGTTCACTGGAGAGTCCAAGCCTGATACTTGGCTTGAAGATTACCGAGTGGCTATTCAAATTGGTGGTGGCAATGCTGAGGTGGCCATGAAACACCTTCCTTTGATGTTGGAGGGCTCAGCTAGAGCGTGGCTGAATCAGTTAGCGCCTGGTTGCATTTATACTTGGGAAGATCTTGCCCGAGTATTTGTCAAAACATTTGAAGGTACTTGCAAACTGCCGGCAGGGCTGACAGAATTACAATGTTGCGTTCAGAAACCGAATGAAACTTTGAGAGATTATATCCAGAGATGGATCACATTGCACCATACGGTGGAGAATGTGTCTAATCATCAGGCAATTTGTGCCTTTAAATAAGGCGTCAAATATCGGGAGTTGAATCTGAAATTCGGTCGGACAGGAGATATGACTCTGACTCGGATGATGGAGATTGCCACCAAGTACGCCAACGGTGAAGAAGAAGACCGACTCCGGAGTGGCAAGCACAAAACAGTCGCCCACGAAACCGGAGGAGGAAACTCCAGTCGGAAGCAGAAGCGCAAAGCCGAGCCAGCCGCTCCTGGTGAAGCCTTAGCCGTGACTCAAGGAAAGTTCAAGGGGAAGCCCAAAGGGCCGTGGAACCCCAGGAAAGTAAAAGATCAAGATGGAAATGATGTGCTGGATTTACCATGCCACATTCACACAAAAAAAGATGAAGAGGGTAATTTCATTTACCCGAAGCATACCACTCGACAGTGTCGACTCCTAATCCAGCAATTCCGAGAGAAATAGCCCAAGGAAAAGGAGAAAGAAGCAGACAAGGTTGAGGACAAGGAAGAGGATGATGATGCTTATCCCCACGTGAATTCCACTCTGATGATTTTCGCTGACGTTGAGAGTAAGAGTCGATTGAAAGTCATCAACAGAGAAGTGAATATGGTCGCTCCGGTGACACCCAGTTATTTGAAGTGGTCCCAGACTGCCATTACATTCGACTAGTCCGATCACCCAGCGCACATAGCCACCCCTGGGAGGCAAGCGTTGGTGGTCGGCCCAGTACTCGAAGGCACCCGACTGACTAAGGTTCTGATGGATGGTGGCAGTGGCCTGAATATACTGTATGCAGAGACGTTGAAAGGAATGGGCATTCCGATGTCCAGACTCAGTGAAAGCAATATGAGTTTCCATGGAGTCATTCCCGGCAAGAAGGCTGCATCACTCGGTCAGATCGCTCTCGATGTAGTGTTCGGTGACTCCAAGAATTACCGCAAAGAAAAGTTGACATTTGAAGTTGTGGATTTCCAGAGTGCCTATCATGCTATTCTGGGCAGGCCAGCTTATGCACATTTTATGGCTCGACCATGTTACGTGTACCTCAAATTGAAGATGCCTGGTCCCAAAGGGGTGATCACTATCACTGGTAGTCGGAAGAAGGCGGAAGAGTGCTTCCAGAAGGGCTCAAAGATCGCCGATGCACAGATGGCTGTAGTGGAATTGCAGGAATATCAAAAAAATGCGGATCCGAGTGATTTGTTGCGAGCCAAGAAGCCTGCCACGGATTCAGCCTTCCAGTCGTCTGGCGAAACAAAGTCGATTCACATTCACCCGACGGATTCCAATGCGGCTCCGACTCACATTTCAACAACACTCGACTCCAAATAGGAAGAAGCGCTCATCTAGTTCCTCTGTGAGAACTGGGACATCTTTGCATGGAAACCTTCTGACATGCCAGGTGTTCCCAGGGGACTGGCTGAGCATCGTTTGCGAGTCAAACCAAAAGTGAAACCGGTCAAAGAACATCTTCGACGGTCCACCGTGCAGAAGAGGAAGGCAATCGGTGAAGAAGTGGCTCGGCTTCTGGCAGCTGAGTTTATCCAAGAGATTTACCACTCCGAGTGGTTAGCTAATGGTCCCAAAGAAATACGACTCACTTCGCATGTGCATCGACTTCAAACATATCAATCGGGCCTGCCCGAAAGATCACTTTCCTCTCCCTCGCATCGACCAAATAGTTGACTCGACTGCGGGGTGTGAGCGTTTGTCCTTTTTGGACGCTTATTTCGGGTATCACCAGATCCGTCTGTATGGACCCGATGAGATAAAAACAGCTTTCATCACCCCATTTGGGTGCTTCTGTTATGTCACTATGCCATTTGGATTGAAGAACGCTAGAGCCACATTCATGCAGATGATTCAGAAGTGCTTGCTCACTCAGACCAGTCGGAATGTGGAAGCATACATGGATGACATTGTGGTCAAGTCACGTAAAGGTTCCGACCTACTGGCTAACCTTGCTGAAACCTTTGCCAACCTCAGAAGGTATGATATCAAGCTTAATCCATCAAAGTGCACGTTTGGAGTTCCAGGCGGAAAATTACTCGGTTTTCTCGTTTCTGAACGAGGGATCGATGCCAACCTAGAGAAAGTGGGTGCCATACTCCGGATGAAACGCCCTGTACGTGTGCACGATGTCCAGAAGCTTACTGGTTGCTTGGCCGCCCTAAGTCGATTCATTTCTCGCCTCGATGAAAAGGCACTGCCTCTTTACTGACTGATGAAGAAGTCAGATAAGTTCGAGTGGACTCCTGAAGCTGATGCAGCATTCGCACAGCTTAAAGCCCTGCTTTCCATCCAGCCAGTGCTTGCTGCTCCAATCAGCAAAGAGCCTTTACTGCTTTACATTGCAGCCACTGGACAAGTCGTCAGTACAGTACTTACGATCGAGCGTGAAGAAGAAGGAAAAGCTTACAAAGTTCATCGCCCAGTATACTATGTCTCTGAAGTTTTGACTCCATCAAAGCAAAGATATCCACATTATCAGAAGCTTGTTTATGGGATTTATATGACCACGAAGGAGTTTGCACATTACTTCTCTGATCACTCCATTACAGTCGTTAGCGACGCCCCATTATCAAAGATTCCGAACAATAGAGATGCAACTGGTCGAATGGCAAAGTGGGCGATTGAACTTCTTCCCTTAGATATCAAGTTTGAGGCAAATAAAGCTATTAAGTCCCAGGCAATAGCAAATTTCCTCGCCGAGTGGATTGAACAACAACTACCGACTCAAGTTCCCTCGGAGCACTAGACCATGTTCTTTGATGGTTCCAAGATGCTGAATGGTTCCGGTGCTGGGGTGGTTCTGGTATCCCCCCAAGGAGACAAGCTCGGATATGTCCTCCAGATTCACTTTGATTCCTCCAATAATGAAGTAGAATATGAAGCACTCTTGTATGGGTTGCGTATGGCCCTCTCACTTGGCGTCTATCGCCTCATGGTCTATGGTGACTCAGATTTGGTAGTCAATCAAGTGATGAAGGAGTGAGACGTCAGAAGCCTAGCCATGACTGGCTGAAACGCGGTGAGGAAGTTGGAAAAGAAGTTTGATGGGTTAGAGCTCCATCATGTACCCCGACTGAAAAATCAAGCAGCAGATGATTTAGCAAAGATAGGCTCCAAGAGAGAAGCTATTCCCAGTAATGTGTTCTTGGAGCAGATTCATGCACCTTCAGTTCAAGAAGATCCCTTCGCTGAAGAGCCCCCGCAGCCTAGGAGTGCCACGGATCCGACTGAAGTCGAGGTCCCAGCCGTGGTCGACTTAGTCATAGAGGTGTTGGTCATCACTGCCAACTGGACTGTGCCATACATTGCATATATCCTGAGGAAAGAGCTCCCAGAGGATGAAAAAGAGGCATGACAGATCGTCCGCCGATCCAAGGCCTTTACTGTAATAAGAGGTCAACTGTTCAGAGAAAGTGCAACTGGGGTTAGCCAGAAATGCATAATGCCAAAAGAAGGCCGAGTGATCCTCCACGACATCCATTCGGGGACCTGTGGTCACCATGGGTCCTCTTGGACCATTGTGGCTAAAGCATACCGAGCTAGATTTTATTGGCCACGGGCAAATGAAATGGCGGAAGCATAGTCGATAGATGTGAGGGCTGCTAGTTTTACTCCAATATGTCACACAAACCTGCATCAGCCCTGAAGACCATCTCGCTCGTCTGGCCCTTTGATGTTTGGGGATTGGACATGGTTGGTCCACTGAGGACTGGTAGGAGCGGCTTCACCCATGTGCTTGTAGCAGTCGACAAGTTTACCAAATGGATCGTAGCCAAGCCTATTAAGAACCTTGAAGCTAGTACTGCTGTCAGTTTCATCAGAGAGTTGATTTTCAGATGTGGAGTTCCGCGCAGCATCATCACTAACAACGGATCAAACTTCGATTCTGATGAGTTCAGAACATTCTGCGCCTCACAAGGCACATGGGTCGACTATGCTTCAATCGCTCAACTTTAGTCGAATGGACAAGCAGAAAGAGCAAATGGCCTGATTCTCAAAGGACTGAAACCCCGACTGATGCCAGATCTCAAGCACGCGGCGGGCGCCTGGGTTGACGAACTTCCATCAGTTCTCTGGGGATTGAGGACAACTCCTAATCGGTCGACTAGTCGAACCCCATTCTTCTTGGTCTATGGAGGAGAAGCTGTTCTTTCGAGCGACTTGCTTCATAATGCACCATGAGTTGAGCTCTTCTCTGAAGATGAAGCAGAACAAGCTCGGCAAGAAGCAGTCGACCTCCTAGAGGAGGAACGAGAGATGGCCTTGATCCGGTCGACCATTTATCAACAAGACTTGTGTCGATTCCATGCTAGACACATGAAGGGTCGAGCCTTTCAAGAGGAAGACTTGGTTCTTTGAGTGGATTATAAGAAACCACACAAGCTCGCCCCAGCTTGGGAAGGTCCCTTCATTGTCACCAGAGTGCTCCACAATGGAGCATACCAGCTTAAAGTTTCGAGCATAAGAAGGACGAGCCACGGGCTTGGAACACGGAGCTGCTCCGCCCCTTTTATACTTAAGCACTCGTTCGAATAAAATGTAATAAGAAATACCTTTGTAATTTGTCCATCAAAGACAAGAGCTTTACAGCCTTCTCGTATGATTTATGTTGTTTTTATTTACCTCTGAAATCCCCCAGTGGGTGGGCTTAGCCGCGAATCCGTTTCGCCTAAGTTCGAAAGAAAATTCTGCCGAGTGATGAGAAAGCCTCTCACTCGGGGGCTTAGCCACAAATCCGTTTCGCCTAAGTTCAAAAGAAAATCCTACCAAGTGGTGAGCAATCCTCTCACTCGGTGGCTTAGCTGCAGTACAGTACTCGCCTAAGTTTGTAAAATCCTACCGAGTGGTGACCAAGACTCTCACTCGGCGGCTTAGCTGCAGTCCAGTACTCGCCTAAGTTTGTAAAATCCTACCGAGTGGTGAGCAAGCCTCTCACTCGGGGGCTTAGCTGCAGTCCAGTACTCGCCTAAGTTTGTAAAATCCTACCGAGTTGGTGAGCAAGCCTCTCACTCGGGGGCTTAGCTGCAGTCCAGTACTCGCCTAAGTTTGTAAAATCCTACCGAGTGGTGAGCAAGCCTCTCACTCGGGGGCTTAGCTGCAGTCCAGTACTCGCCTAAGTTTGTAAAATCCTACCGAGTGGTGAGCAAGCCTCTCACTCGGGGGCTTAGCTGCAGTCCAGTACTCGCCTAAGTTTGTAAAATCCTACCGAGTGGTGAGCAAGCCTCTCACTCGGGGGCTTAGCTGCAGTCCAGTACTCGCCTAAGTTTGTAAAATCCTACCGAGTGGTGAGCAAGCCTCTCACTCGGGGTGAGGGAGTCCTGGATTAGGGGGTCTCCGGACAGCCGGACTATATCCTTTGGTCGGACTGTTAGACTATGAAGATACAAGATTGAAGACTTCATCTCATGTCCGGATGGGACTCTACTTGGCGTGGCAGGCAAGCCAGGCAGTATGGATATGGATATCTCCTCCTTTGTAACCGACCTTGTGTAACCCTAACCCTCTCTGGTGTCTATATAACCGGAGGGTTTTAGTCCGTAGGACAACATACAATCATACCATAGGCTAGCTTCTAGGGTTTAGCCTCTCCGATCTCGTGGTAGATCAACTCTTGTAATACTCATATCATCAAGAATAAATCAAGCAGGACGTTAGGGTTTTACCTCCATCAAGAGGGCCCGAACCTGGGTAAAACATCGTGTCCCCTGCCTCCTGTTACCATCCGCCTTAGACGCACAGTTCGGGACCCCCTACCCGAGATCCGCCGGTTTTGACACCGACAATGGTGCTTTCATTGAGAGTTCCTCTGTGTCGTCATCATCAGGCTTGATGGCTCCTTCGATCATCGTTAGCGATACAGTCCATGGTGAGACCTTTCTCCTCGGACAGATTTTTGTATTCGGCGGCTTTGCACTGCGGGCCAATTCGCTTGGCGATCTGGAGTAGATTGAAAGCTACGCCCCTGGCCATCAGGTCAGGTTTGGAAGCCTAAACTACACGGCCGATATCCACGGGGACTTGATCTTCGACGGATGCGAGCCCCTGCCGAGTGCGCCGCGCTGTCACGATGGGCATGATTTACCTCTGCCACCGAACAGTATCCTGGAGACCGCACCTGCAGCCGCCTTGACCTTTAATTCGGAGCCAACTGCGCCATCCGAGGGCGGGTGGTTAGACCCCGCCACGGAGGCAGCAGCCTCAACGGAGATCGAACCGAACACCAACCTTATCCTTCGCGAGGCCCGTGACTCCCCATCGCCGGACTCTTCTCTGGACTCTGGACCATCCGCGCCCCTGCCAATCGAATCCGATTGGGCGCCGATCATGGAGTTCACTGCCGCAGATATCTTTCAGCACTCGACCTTCGGTGACATACTGAATTCACTAAAGTCTCTCTCTTTGTCAAGAGAGTCCGGGCCGGATTATGACCGGCATGATTGGGATGCAGACGACGAAGAAATTTGCTGCCCACCCACCATCCACTTAGTAGCCACTGTCAACGACTTAACCGACATGCTCGATTTTGACTCCGAAGACATCGACGGTATGGATGACGATGCGGGAGACGAAGAGGAACCACTGCCCACAGGGCACTGGATAGCCACCTATTCATACGATATATACATGGTGGACACACCCAAAGAAGGCAATGGCGATGAGACAACGGAGGATGACCCCTCCAAGAAGCATCCCAAGCGCCAACGTCAGCGGCGCCGCTCTAAGTCCCACCAAAGCAAAAGTGTTGATACCGGCATAGGAGATAATAACACTCCAGATAGTAGTCCATTTCGCCTAAGTTCGAAAGAAAATTCTGCCGAGTGATGAGCAAGCCTCTCACTCGGGGGCTTAGCCACGAATCCGTTTCGCCTAAGTTCGAAAGAAAATCCAACCAAGTGGTGAGCAATCCTATCACTCGGGGGCTTAGCTGCAGTCCAGTACTCGCCTAAGTTTGTAAAATCCTACCGAGTGGTGAGCAAGCCTCTCACTCGGGGGCTTAGCTGCAGTCCAGTACTCGCCTAAGTTTGTAAAATCCTACCGAGTGGTGAGGAAGCCTCTCACTCGGGGGCTTAGCTGTAGTCCAGTACTCGCCTAAGTTTGTAAAATCCTATCGAGTGGTGAGCAAGCCTCTCACTCGGGGTGAGGGAGTCCTGGATTAGGGGGTCTCCGGACAGCCGGACTATATCCTTTGGTCGGACTGTTAGACTATGAAGATACAACATTGAAGGCTTCGTCTCGTGTCCGGATGGGTCTCTACTTGGCGTGGAAGGCAAGCCAGGCAGTATGGATATGGATATTTCCTCCTTTGTAACCGACCTTGTGTAACCCTAACCCTCTCCGGTGTCTATATAAACCGGAGGGTTTAGTCCGTAGGACAACATACAATCATACCATAGGCTACCTTCTAGGGTTTAGCCTCTCCGATCTCATGGTAGATCAACTCTTGTAATACTCATATCATCAAGAATAAATCAAGCAGGACGTAGGGTTTTACCTCCATCAAGAGGGCCCGAACCTGGGTAAAACATCGTGTCCCCTGCCTCCTATTACCATCCGCCATAGACGCACAGTTCGGGACCCCCTACCCGAGATCCGCCGGTTTTGACACCGACATTGGTGCTTTCATTGAGAGTTCCTCTATGTCGTCATCATCAAGCTTGATGTCTCCTTCGACCATCGTTAGCGATGCAGTCCAGGGTGAGACTTTTCTCCCCGGACAGATTTTTGTATTCGGCGGCTTTGCACTACGGGCCAATTCGCTTGGCCATCTGAAGTAGATTGAAAGCTACGCCCCTGGCCATCAGGTTAGGTTTGGAAGCCTAAACTACACGGCCGATATCCACGGGGACTTGATCTTTGTCAGGAGAGTCCTGGCCGGATTATGACCGGCATGATTGGGATGCAGACGACGAAGAAATTCGCTGCCCACCCACCATCCACTTAGTAGCCACTGTCGACGACTTAACCGACATGCTCGATTTTGACCCCGAAGACATCAATGGTATGGATGACGATGCGGGAGACGAAGAGGAACCACTGCCCACAGGGCACTGGACAACCACCTCATCATACGATATATACATGGTGGACACACCCAAAGAAGGCAATGGCGACGAGACAACGTAGGATGACCCCTCCAAGAAGCAACCCAAGTGCCAACGTCAGCGGCGCCGCTCTAAGTCCCACCAAAGCAAAAGTGGTGATACCGGCACAGGAGATAATAACACTCTAGATAGTGCCGAAGATGGCAACAATCCCCTCCAGCACGATCTGGGACGGGAGGATGGAGAGGCCAACCCTCCTGAGAGAGCGGCAGATGAAAAGGAGGAGGATGACAATTACATGCCTCCCTCCGAAGACGAGGCAAGCCTCGACGATGATGAAATCGTCGTGCTAGAGGATCCCGTCGAACAAGAGCGCTTCAAGCGCCGGCTTATAGCCACGGCAAATAGCCTTAAGAAGAAGCAGCAGCAGCTTCAAGATGATCAAGATCTGTGTCGTGGTATTTCTCACGGGGGGCTTGCGAGTCGACAGATGCCACAAGGGCTTAGTGTGTGGGTAAGACTGCTGCTGATAGGCCCGGGAGCGGGTATGCGAGTAGCACGCGGTGGTTTACCTAGCTTCGGAGCTCTCCGGAGAGATAATACTCCTACTGCTGCATGTCTGAGTGTATCTGATATATCTAGTACAGAGTTGCTCCTGGAGCTGTATCTGGGATCAGTGCCATAGGCATCTGACTTGGTAAATGCATGTATGAGGTATGCTAGTGGCCGGCCATGTATGGCCGTGGCTTGCGGCCATGAGTGTGTGTAAGTGTCCATCCCTCTGGATGGATGGATGGATGAGTGCCCCTTTTATAGTGTGGGCTAGCTTACTATGTAACCTATGTGGGTAGGCATGGTTAAGGCATGGTGCATGTCATGTTTGTCCCCTGAGTCACTTCATAAATAGTGCTAGGGGACGAGTGACACTGTACATGATGTCGTCGCGGTAGGGTTGTCTTGTCCGCGGTATGGCCGTCTCGTCGGTGTCTTGTCAACGTCGGGTCGGGCTGCAGTCGGCAGCCGGCTGGTTGGCGCAGTCGGCAGCCGGCTGGTTGGCGCAGTCGGCAGCCGGCTGGTTGGCACAGTCGGCAGCCGGCAGGTAGACTGAGGGGCTTTGCTAGCCCCGATGTCTTGAAATATCGTCTCGCCGTCTTCGGGGTATCCGTGTCCAATTACTCCGACAGTAGCCCCCAAGCCTCCGGGCAACTTGGCAAAGTTGGGCGGAGGATTTTTGGCAAATGTTCATGGAAATGATCATAAAAAAGGACAAAGTTAGTCCACGCAAATATATCATATGCTTTCTTTTAGTATTGCAAGTTTTATGCGGAGGGTGCCGACTCGGTTTCGTCCGAGCCCCCTTAATCTTTTTCGTGTTCCCTCCGATTTTTGGTTTGTGCTCTTGCTTGCCGAACAGCCGCTCTGCGGTCTGTGGCTAAGAGTGGGCCACGAAGTGGAGTGTACAGTACTCAGAGTCTAGGAGCAGATTCAACCGAGTAGATACTTGTAAAGGAAAACGGCTGGGTCGCCCGAACGTTTTTCTTCCCGGGCGTTTTTCGCATGGGTGGCCTCCGGCATACACTCTTGCTAGTCAGACAGCCGCTCTGCGGTCTGTGACTAAGAGTGGGCCTTTGGTACCGCGCATAGTACTAAGCCGTCTGCGGGAACTAACGTCTCAGGCCAAGCGGCCAGCCCCCGGGCCAACTCTGGCTGGTGCCGGGGCGAACAGTGACGCTACTGTAATAAAATGGGGAGACAGCCCCCGAGCATCGCTCGTGGTTATCCATGCTTGCATGGTGCAAAAAATATGCGGGTGAGGAGCTCACATTGATTTTCGTGTAGTCGCAGTCGTCGGAGACAGCCGGCGCGACTCGGAGCTTGCGGAGCGCGTCGGCGCACCCGCTGGGTGAAGCCTTCGCCCGGCCGGTCAGGCTCGACCGGCCAGGCGGCGAGGTGTCTTGCAACGCCCTTTTTCTTCTGCCGGCTGCTGACAGCCGGACAAAACTCTTCTCTTGTCTACAATCTTCGCGGGGGCGCGTCAGCGCACCCGCTGGGTGTAGCCCCCGAGATTCGGGCCGACTGCTGAGCAGTCGGGCCGGATCTCCCGACAACTACTTTGTCTTCTTCCTCGCGGGGGCGCGTCAGCGCACCTGCTGGGTGTAGCCCCCGAGATTCGGGCCGACTGCTGAGCAGTCGGGCCGGATCTCCCGGCAACTACTTTGTCTTCTCTCTCGCGGGGGCGCGTCAGCGCACCCGCTGGGTGTAGCCCCCGAGATTCGGGTCGACTGCTGAGCAGTCGGGCCGGATCTCCCGGCAACTACTTTGTCTTCTCTCTTGCGGGGGTGCGTCAGCGCACCCGCTGGGTGTAGCCCCCGAGATTCGGGCCGACTGCTGAGCAGTCGGGCCGGATCTTTCGGCAACTACTTTGTCTTCTTCTTTGCGGGGGCGCGTCAGCGCACCCGCTGGACGTATCGCCCGAGATTCGGGCGCTCGAGGAGGTCCCGGCCGGTCGGGCTTGACCAGCAGGGGGCGAGCGGAACGCGGCCGAGCCGGCGCTCTTGCCGGCCAGACGTTGAAGCTGGCAGGCAGGCCGGGTCGCGTCTAGCCGTCCGAGTGGCGAAGCAGGCGGACGGATAGACGAACGTTTTCTCTTCGGATACATTTTTTTAAGTCGACTTGAGCAGTCGGCCACATTTCTTTTTCTCTCGATGGGTTGGGCAGTCGGCCCTTCTTCTGCATGAGCAGCCGGCTGGATGCCTCTCTATCTTCTTCTCTTTTTTTTCTTTTTTCTTTTTACACAGCCGGGTCCAACTTTTTCTCTTTTTCTTTTCGCCGCTGCTTCCAGCACGCAGCAGAACGAGAGGGCGCAGGGGCTGGCCTGGAGCAGCGGCCACCAGGAGGCGGAGGCACCGCGGCTAGGCACGGGGCGGGAACCCGGAGCCGGCCGGGCCGGGGCGGCTCATCGGAGCGGAGCCGGCGAGCGGGTGGCCCAGGAGGCGGAGGCGAGGGAGTCGGCCACGGGGCGGGGCGGGCGCGGCGACCCGGCAGGCCTGGGGAGCTGGCAGGGTGCGTCGAGCCGGCGCGCGCGGAGCGGCGAGCCGAGGCCGGACCGCGTGGGCGTAGCGGCAGCGGACAGCCGGAGCGGCGAGCCGGCCTCCTGGAGGCAGAGCCCGCGTGGGGGCGAACCCGGCGACCGGGTCGGAGGTGGAGCCGGCGTGGGACGGCGAGCCGACCAGTGGGCGCGCGGGAGCCGGCTGGCGGACACGGCGACCCGGCGGCACGGAGCGGCAACCGCGGAGGCGGTGCAGGGGAGTCGGCCATGCGGGAGGAGGCGGCAGGGGCGAGGTGGCTGCGGACCCGGCGAGGCGGCCGGGTGCATCGGCGAGGCTGAGCCGGCTCGAGGCCGGGTTGGCGAGCAGAGCCGGCTCGAGGCCGGGTTGCGGGGGAGCCGGCAGGCGGCCGGGTTGGCGGTGCCGGTAGCAACACGGACGACCGGGTCGCGGAGCCGGCCGGGCGGGAAGCCGGCGAGCGACGCAGGAGGAGGCGGCAGGGGGAGCAGGGGCTCAGGCGCGTCGGGGCCTGAGGCAAACCGGACGGCGCGCGGAGCCAGGCACGGCGCGAAGCACGCGCGGGTGCACCGGGGGATCCAGAGACGGACGGAGTAGGGAGGCACTCGAGGAGCTCGTAGAGGTCCGGCCGGGCACGAGCAACGCGGCCGCGCGTACGAGCGCCTCCCCTGATGGCGACAGGCGGACGAGCAGAGGCGTGCTAGTGTACATCCATTGTCTGGGAAGTGTACGGGGATTACTTGGGTTGTATCTGAATTTTGTCTGGAACTAGTATATGGCCATTATCTGGCTAGTGTATTGGCATGATACGGGTGTGTGCAGGCAATATCTCGCTTGCATCTAGCCATTGCACGAGAAGTGTATGAGTGGAGGAACGACACGCAGCTCAGAGGGGAGCAGACGCGCAGCCGTGGATGGAAACGGCTGACCGAAACGAGGCGGCGCAGTGCGCCTGTGGACGAACGGCCGGCGTCGCCGTGGTGGTAATGAAGAGGCCGACGGCGAGGACGCGCCACCCCTCGCGGCCGCTCTGGGGGCGGGTCAATGTCGAGCCCCCGAGCGCTACCGGAGAGACGGCGCGACGCCGCGGCGGTGATGGCGAAGATGGTCCCGCCCGGACAGCGAAACCAGCAGCGGCGTGGTAGCATGGTAGTAGTACCGCCCCACGGTGGGCGCCAACTGTCGTGGTATTTCTCACGGGGGGCTTGTGAGTCGACAGATGCCACAAGGGCTTAGTGTGTGGGTAAGACTGCTGCTGATAGGCCCGGGAGCGGGTATGCGAGTAGCACGCGGTGGTTTACCCAGCTTCGGAGCTCTCCGGAGAGATAATACCCCTACTGCTGCATGTCTGAGTGTATCTGATATATCTAGTACAGAGTTGCTCCTGGAGCTGTATCTGGGATCAGTGCCATAGGCATCTGACTTGGTAAATGCATGTATGTGGTATGCTAGTGGCCGGCCATGTATGGCCGTGGCTTGCGGCCGTGAGTGTGTGTGAGTGTCCATCCCTCTGGATGGATGGATGGATGAGTGCCCCTTTTATAGTGTGGGCTAGCTTACTATTTAAGCTATGTGGGTAGGCATGGGTAAGGCATGGTGCATGTCATGCTTGTCCCCTGAGTCACTTCATAAATAGTGCTAGGGGACGAGTGACACTGTACATGATGTCGTCGCGGTACGGTTGTATTGTCCGCGGTATGGCCGTCTTGTCGGTGTCTTGTCGACGTCAGGTCGGGCTGCAGTCGGCAGCCGGCTGGTTGGCGCAGTCGGCAGCCGGCTGGTTGGCGCAGTCGGCAGCCGGCTGGTTGGCGCAGTCGGCAGTCGGCTGGTTGGCGCAGTCGGCAGCCGGCAGGCAGACTGAGGGGCTTTGCTAGCCCCGATGTCTTGAAATATCGTCTCGCCGTCTTCGGGGTATCCGTGTCCAATTACTCCGACAATCTGCTAGCTGACAGATGGACTGAAGTCCTGGAGGCCGAGGAATATAAACTCGAACGCCCCTCCAAGAGTTACCCAAAATACAGGTTGCTACCCCGACTGGAGGAAGAAGCGTATGACCCGGTTGATCGGCCACCTCGTGGCCGCGATAGATAGGCATTCCAGTCAAAAGCTCAGCCTACACGCCGACGCCATTCAAATAAAAAGGCATGGGGAATACGCCAGACCTGCGACACGTATTGGAGGACAAAGCAAAACATGCAAGATTGATCTACGGATCACGAGGGCGCGCCACTACGCAAGACGATAACCGTCACGCCGGATACAGTAAAAGTAAATCCGGCCGGCCCGAACACAGCGGGCAAGACTCATTGGAGTTGTGTCGCGATATAGCCCAGTATAGAGGTGCCGCACACCCCTTATGCTTCACAGATGAAGTAATGGATCATCAAATCCCAGAGGGTTTCAAACACGTAAACATAGAATCATACGACGGCACAACAGATCCTGCGGTATGGATCGAGGATTTCCTCCTGCATATCCACATGGCACGCGGTGATGATCTACACGCCATTAAATACCTCCCACTCAAACTCAAAGGACCATCTCGGCATTGACTCAATAGCTTGCCAGCAGAGTCCATTGGCTGTTGGGAGGATCTGGAAGCCGCATTCCTCGACAACTTTCAGGGCACTTATGTGCGACCACCAGATGCTGATGACTTGAGCCACATAATTCAGCAGCCAGAGGAATCGGCCAGGCAATTCTGGACACGGTTCCTAACAAAGAAAAATAAAATCGTCGACTGTCCGGATGTAGAGGCTCTAGCAGCTTTCAATCACAACATCCGTGATGAGTGGCTAGCCCGGCACCTTGGTCAGGAAAAGCCGAAATCTATGGCAGCCCTCACGACACTCATGACCCTCTTTTGTGCGGGAGAAGACAGCTGGCTGGCTCGCAGTAACAACATATCAAAGAACCATGGTACTTCGGACACCAAGGACGGCAGTAGCAGATCACGTCGCAACAAACATAAGCGCCGCATTAACAGCGACAATACTGAGGATACGACAGTCAATGCTGGATTCAAAGGCCCTAAACCCGGTCAGCGGAAAAGGCCATTCAAAAGAAGCACTCCGGGCCCATCCAGTTTGGACCGTATACTCGATCACTCGTGTCAAATACATGGCACCCTCGACAAGCCAGCCAACCACACCAATAGGGAGTGTTGGGTGTTCAAGCAGGTCGGCAAGTTAATTGCTGAAAACAAAGATAAGGGGCCACATAGCGACGATGAGGAGGAGCCCCGGCAGCCCAATACCGGAGGACAGAAGAGGTTCCCCCCACAAGTGCGGACGGTGAACATGATATACGCAACCCACATCCCCAGGAGGGAGCGGAAGCGTGCGCTCAGGGACGTATATGCGTTGGAGCCAGTCGCCCCAAAGTTCAACCCATGGTCCTCCTGTCCGATCACCTTTGATCGCAGGGACCACCCCACTAGTATCCGTCATGGCGGATTCGCCGCACTGGTCTTAGACCCAATTATTGACGAATTTCACCTCACTCGAGTCCTTATGGATGGCGGCAGCAGCCTGAACCTGCTTTACCAGGACACGGTGCACAAAATGGGTATAGACCCTCAAGGATCAAACCCACAAAAACGACCTTTAAAGGCGTCATACTAGGTGTAGAGTCCCATTGCACAGGCTCAGTCACACTGGAGGTGGTGGTCTTCGGATCCCCGGATAACTTCCGAAGCGAAGAGTTAACCTTCGATATAGTCCTGTTTCGCAGTGGTTATCATGCACTGCTCAGGCGAACCGCATTTGCGAGATTCAATGCGGTACCGCATTATGCATACCTCAAGCTCAAGATGCCAGGACCTCAGGGGGTCATTACAGTTAATGGAAACACAGAGCGCTCTCTCCGGACGGAGGAGCACACTGCGGCCCTTGCAGCGGAGGCGCAAAGCAGCCTCTTAAGGCAATCCACTAGTTCGGCGTTTAAGGACCCTAACACCTTCAAGCGCGCCCGGAGTAATCGGCAACAGGACCGCCTGGCACGTTCCGAGCTCGCATAGCAATGCGGCCCCCACCCCAGCCCAAGCCAAACGGCGAAACTCGTGCCACACGTACATAATTATGCATTAAAAATACCATGGGCATAGGTAGGGAGGGGGCATGACTACGGCATGCCCCAAGACGCGGCTTAAACCGCACTAGGGGCTTCCCGCTTTGTTATTTTCTCTCTTTCAGGACATTAATCTCTGGAAACCCTATCCGGCAGCATGATTGCCGAACATATGATGCAGCAACCAAGAAGGCAGAAAGCTACGTCACACCATGGAACTCCCAGGTGGATTACGATAACGAGTGTAATACTTGCCTTAATATTATTCCTCAGCTTGCCCTTGGAGGGGACATAGTCCTACCTTTTGCTTATTGCACTGCATCTATCATTATGCCTTAACGCACCTTCTTGAATAAACAATGCATAGCATTAAGACTATTATTGCATTCTTCTTTATATATATATATATATATATATGTTCATTCATGACATCCAACACCCTTACACTCTGGTACGGCCAATACACCAGGGGCTTAAGTACCCCACAATATGGTGTGAGAAGTCCGATTACTTTCACAAGTGCGGCACCCCGAACTTATAGCATTATATGCATCAGCTCCGAATCATGCCTTTGGTCAATAGTTGGGTTTGCCCGGCTCCCATGTTTTGGTACCTTACGTTTCGCTATATCGGCTAAGGTAGCACTGGGAGAACTACTGCAATTGTGCCCCGGTTCAGCTGGGCTAAGCACCTCAGTAGAGAAAGCTAAAACTGACTGTCATGATAAGGCGAGAGACTGGTCGTTGTTCGAGAGGTTTTCGAGTCCTTAAAGACTTATGCCGCTTAGAGCGAGGAGTCGGCCCTGTCCGGCTTAAGGCGTGTATCGCGCCCCAGATTCGGCCTTCCAGATACCAGGGGCTTCACCGAAATTTAAAATTATAGAATTCTATGGCTAAGTGAGAGTGATAAAGCACTATTAGTCTGATTGCCTTGTTCGTCATGCTGAGCGCCTCCCTCGAAGGACCGAAAAATGGGAACAAGAGTGCTCAGGTTTATCCCGAACACCCCAGCACTCGTGGCATGGGGGCAGAAGCCGGCGACTAGTCATCTCTCAGATTTGATAAACAGCCGAACAAAAGGTAATATTTTAAATTCAAACAAGCGTTGCATAGCGCATATGAACA